>NW_024412400.1:23023924-23111176 GCF_014898765.1 Herpailurus yagouaroundi | reverse complement strand
AGAAAGAAAGAAAGAAAGAAAGAAAGAAAGAAAGAAAGAAAGAAAGAAGAAAGGGAAAAGAAGAGAAAAGAGAAAAGAAAAGAAAAGAAAAGAAAAGAAAAGAAAAGAAAAGAAAAGAAAAGAAAGAGAAAAATAGGAGTGGTGAGAGTGGGCATCCTTGTCTTGTTACTGATCTTGAAAAGTTTTCAACCTTTTACCATTCAGTATGCTATTAGCTGTGGGCTTGTTATATATGGTCTTTACTATGTTGAGGTATCCACCTTCCTTCTCAATATATTGAAAGTTTTTTTTATCATGAATGGATGTTGAATTTTGTCAAGTATTTTTTCTGAACCTATTGAGATGCTCATACAATTTTTATTTTTCATTTTGTTATTGTGATGTAATACAAAGATAGTATATTGAACTATCTTTGCATCCCAGATATAAATCCCACATGATCGTGGAGTATGATCTTTTTAAGATGCTGTTGAATTAAGTTTGCTAGTATTTTGTTGAGAAGTGTTGCATCTGTATTCATCAGGAATATTGGCCTATACTTTTCTTGTGGCATCTTTATTTGGCTTTGGTATCAGGGGAAGGCTGGCCTCGTGTAATGAGTTTGAGAGTATCCTCTCCTCTGCAATTTTTTAGAAGAGTTTAAGGAGGATTGGCAGTGCGTCTTTTTAAATATTTCATAGAATTCATCAGTGAAATCTTCTCAGCCTGATTTTTCTTTGTTGGGAGGTTTCTGACAAAAGTTGGGTGAGTTTGCAAATTTGGTTTCCTGCCCAAGTGGAGCAAGTAGACTGGGCTCTAATGCCAGCCTGGCCCCTTGACAGGGGATCTGAATTAGGCAGAACTGCTAGTTGAGTTCCTTGGCCAGATGACGCCACCTGCTCCGCTCTTCAAATGCCCAGAGCTGGGATCATCACTTGGGCTCTGCTGTGGGCAAGAATGTCATTCACCAAGATCTAAGTGCTAGCTACTATAATCCCTGCCCCTCTTCTCCATCACTATTGAATCCCCAGGGGTAAAGTCTTTCAGTGTCCCCCAAGGATCCTTGTGAGGTGAGACTCAAGTGGGCCTCTAGAAGAGCATCTCCCAATGCTGGGTGAGCTGGATGTCCACCTTGGATTCTTTTTTCCCCACTGGAGAAACAATAGGCCCAGGGCATCCTCTAGGGACAGTGTGAGGGAAAGGCCATGCCATCAGAGTGTAGCCACTCCTGTAATTCTTCTAGTGTAGTCCTTCTCTGTCTCTGTGGTCCAGGGTGGGTCCTTCAGCCTCACCACTGGATTGCAGGACTCTTACAATGGTGTCTTGTCTATGGATAGTTCCAAGTTTGTCTTCTCATGAGAGGGACTGAGGTCAGGGAGGACCTAAGCTGCCATCTTGAGGATGTCATTCTGTC
The DNA here is from genome assembly GCF_014898765.1 of Herpailurus yagouaroundi. Taxonomy (NCBI): domain Eukaryota; kingdom Metazoa; phylum Chordata; class Mammalia; order Carnivora; family Felidae; genus Herpailurus; species Herpailurus yagouaroundi. Next base: position 23,109,783 of record NW_024412400.1, on the reverse strand, counting down.
AATATTCTCTGCAGTTAGGATGGCACAGGGGGGCCTCACCAGCAACTCACTTTTACAATAAGGTTGACATCATACCATATCTTCTCTGAAAGATTAAGGTTTCCATGCTGACATGTTTGGCAGGCAGGGCCATTTTGCATACCAACAACAACAATGAGTTATTCAAGGTCACATAGCTAGTAAGTGGCAGAGCCAAAGACTCAGACTGGCTTATTCTGAAGACCATGCTTCTAACACATCTTGCCATATTGATGACGAACTCGATACTAACCGCTTATAACCCACCACATCCGTACGTATACCACATTCACACATATGTGCGTGCGTGTGCACGGGTACACATATACACACATTTCCCTTTGAAAAGCATCAAGAATCAGTATACTTTTCTTTTCTCTATCTTTCATGGGGATTTCTCTAGATCTGTGCTAGCCAATATCGTAACTACAAACCACATGTGGCTACTTAAATTTTAAATAATTAAAATTAAATAAAATCTAAAATCCAGTTCCTCGGTCATACCAAGCTCAATATTTAAGTGCTCAATAGCTACAAGGGGTAGTGGCTACTGTGTTGGACAGCACAAATATAGAACATTCTCAACACAGCAGAAAGTTATCTGGCTGCTTTAATCATTTCATCTGATATTTTATGAAGAGAAATGGTAGTAAGGGTCATGAACTGTGTTTTCCATTAGATGCCACCATGTAAATACAACACCTTTCCCCAAAAGGATGCACCTGCTTTACCTGAAAAAAAGGTTTTAATTCATTCACACACACATCTATTCATTTCACATTTTTCTTGAGTATTTGCTATTTCCTTCGGACTGTAGAGAATCAATAGGACACAAATACAGTCCCCTTCCTACGAGTAGCTCATAGGAAATAATGAAAACAAACATTTAAAAAGTGTAATTTTTGTATAGTCTGGAAGATGTAACCGAAGTGAGTGTTGTGGGAGCAGAACAACAGAGAAGTTGGCCAGTGACCCCATCACCCATATTGGAGTCGCTAGGGCTAGCCCTCTGTTCTTTGAACAATCCAACAGAACTGCCCTTCAGCTAATAACTTGATGGGAATTGCACAAATTTCTCTTGCCAGTCCATGATTTAGCTGCTGTCCTCACAGTTGATTCTCTTTCTTTTCATTGCTGCAGAAAATGGCACCACACAGCTGCATAACCAACCAGCGAGCTTTAACCCAACAGCAGGTGGGCATTGCTCTTTTTCTTATCCCTCCTTTACAACATGAGATATTGTCTTAAAATCACCCCTGAGATGCAGGAAACCAAATACAAACAGACTTAGATCAGACAGGCCTCCCACTTGTCCCCAATAAATCATTTGAAATTAAGAGCACTTCCATTTGGAGCCAAGCAACATGGGAATGCTAGAGGGCAAATGCCAGGCTACATGGGAGGATGTAAGAGCTGGCCCACAGGCAAGGCTGAGGCTCCACACCGCTCTGCATTAAGATGCCACTTTTATTCTAAAGGAGAGTGAGCAATCTTTATCCAGAGTCTGCGTGTGTTGGATTGAGGCTTTAAATAAATAATTCCTAGCTCAGTGTTTTAGTTTCCCTTGTCTAGTTAGAGTTGCAAAGGGGAAAATAAAATGGCAAAGTTGTACCATTGGATTACCCCAAGGAATGATCTTAATATTTGACTTGCAAACTCTGATTAATACTGCATAGGTAATGCTATTTATGGAAGGCAGAGATAGTGATCCACATGTTGTTTGGGGGAAGTCAAAGCCAATTACACATGAAAGGAATCTGAAGAGTTCCTCTGTGGTATCAAAGAGTCACAGTGGATATCTGAAGATTCTGAAATTCCCTTAAGAAAAGGCAGCCAGGAGCAGCAAGGATAAGGGAGTCATCTTTTTGCTTGGGGAGGGTTTTCAGGTGGGAGTATTTCCTCCAACTGATCATGGAGTCTGCTTCACATTTTAGTTGCCACCAATTCTAAAGCTCATTTGCATATAAAGCATCTGGAATAAGCAAAACTAATTTGAATCTTCTTTTATAAAATGTTAGCAGGATTAAAGGATCAGGTAGCTGGTTCCCTTACAAGATTCACTGGAGGGAAGTCAGACAAAGAATGAGATAAAATCATTAGGCCAGTCCCACACTGGCAACTGTTCCCGTGTAAACTCAGTCTCTAAAAAGGGTATATTGGTCTGGCAGCTGCCTTTCTTCCTCTCCAGACTTTGTAATGATCTATAGCTCAGAATTCTTTAACTGTAGATACACCTGTGATGCTCTGTCTTCCCCAAATTTCTTAGGTCCTCTGATCGTCAGCCTCACCACAAAGCCTGTGGGGGCACCCACAGAGTGTCCTACTTTAAACACCTGGGTAGGTCGCTGCTGCAGTTTCTATCAGGGATGTATTTTCTGGATTCTTTCTTCCCCAACCTGTCTTTACAATGAAGACAACATCTAGCAAAACAACAGAGGCACCATTCATATATCTAAAAGAAAAGTCCGGAGCACCTGGTTGGCTCAACCGGTAGAGACTCTTAATCTTGGGGTCATGACAAGCCCCACATTGGGCATAGAGTTCACTAAAATAAATAAAAAAATAAAACAAAAGTAGTTTTTAACTTTATCTTTTAAAATTCATCACAAAACAGTTTTACAGCTGGCAGGAATCTTAAGACCTTGCAATTTCATTCTAACTCTTACATTTAATAGGAAAGGAAACTGAAACCCAGAGAGGCAGAGGCTTCTACGAGGTCCTATAACTAGTCAATGACTAAGATGGGCTTAGAATTCAAGACCCCTCATTTCTAGTTCAGGGCTCTGTCCCTTGTAATGCCCTTTGATTCAATTTTACTTATAAGTCGTTATTGAGCAACAACTAGGAGAAAGACTCGCACACATGCTCTGGGGAAATACAAAGATGGTCAATACAGAACCCTGTTTTCAAGAATTTAGAGTTGAATAGAATAATGAAGATTGTTGATACTGGGGCGCCCCAGTGGCTCAGTTAGTTGAGCATCCAACTCTTGATTTTGGCTCAGATCATGATCCTAGGGTCATGGAGTCAAGCCCCAAATCAGGCTCTGTGTTGAGCATGGAACCTACTTATGAGTTTCTCTCTCTCTTTCTCTCTCTGCCTCTCTCCTGCTTGCATATGCTCTCTCTCTCTCTTTCTAAAAAAGACCCCAAAAACAAAAAAAGAAAAAAGAAAAGAAAAAACAAACAAAAATTATTTGACACAACTAAAAGTCAAAGAAGTAACCTAAGAAAGGGAAATACAAATACTATTGAGGTTCAGAGGAAGGAGAAAATGGATAAAGTTCTAGGATGATAGAGAATTTGAAAAAATGGGAGTAAGTCATTCATTATCCTATTAAGTGAGGTTTGCCATTGTTCTGACACAGAGGATCAAGTCTTCCACCTTTTGGATCAATCTACGGACCCACACTGGTGAAGAAAGAGTGTTCCTTCTAACAAAGCCTGCAAGCCTACCTGGGAATGAGGAGTGATGCAGGTGCAGTTAGTGATGCCTGCCTTTCCTTCTTGTCTCGTTCCTTTCGTTATGTTTCATGGATCTGCACGGTCATTTCCCTAGAACTGTTAAAGAAGTAAAGCATCTCCAGGAAGATCTCTTCTATTTTGTTCGCTGAGCTTTTAACACGAGTGAGTGCTAGGGTTTGTTAAATGATTTTTTTTCTGCCTCTCTTGAGATGATCTGATCAAATGGTTTTTCTTCTTTTTCTTTTGTTAATATGGTGAATTACATGGATTGATTTTTGATGGTGAAACTGTGAATAGGTTCTTAGCACTCCTTTTGCATTCTTTTTTCCTTCCTCTCACCTCCTTCTCTCTCTCTTCCCTTACCCGTCCTCCTCTTTCTCCTTCCCTTTTTCCCTCCCTTCCCTCCTTCCTTCCTTCCTCTTTTTCTCCTTCTGTGTTTTTTTCAGACTATTTCTTGTGCCATTTGTTTTCATCTTTCTCTTGTTTAACACAAGAAGTTCTCTCAAGATCTCACAATATACATTGTGGGTATATTTTCCTTGACACACGATTTCATTTGAGGCCTGTTTCTTTTACATCCAAGTCATAGTTCAAGGACTATGCATTGTGTCTCTTCCTCATTTGTGTAACCCTACAGTGAAGAGAGAGAGAGAGAGAGGAAGAGAGGGAGATAGAGAGACTATGCTGGTGGGAAAACCATGGCTCAACTGGGCTGTTTCCTCCCTTTGCAGGATGACCCAGACTCTGTTTTCTATCCCGAAAGGTTATTAAATATCTGGTACTAAGTTTCACTTCCCTACTCAGGAATATATCTTCTTTCTTAAGGAGAAATATCACTAAACTTTGACTCTTTCATTTCAGCCTGAAGGCTTTAGAAATGGTGAAGTAGGGGCACTTGGGTGGCTCAGTCAGTTGAGCATCCAAGTCTTGATTTTGGTTCAGGTTATGATCCTAGGATCTTGGGATCAAGTCCCAGGTCGGGATCTGTGCTGAGTGTGTGGAGCCTGCTTGAGATTCATTCTCTCTCTCTCTCTCTCTCTCTCTCTCTCTCTCTGCTCCTTTTCCCCACTCACACTCTCTTCCTCTCCCTAAAATTAAAAAAAAAAATGGTGAATCAGACAGCTTTTAACAGGACAATAGTGGAAGAAGCTTCTATGCACAGGGCTTTCTCTTCATAATCTTCATTCACCTCCTTAGTGCATTTCTTCAAATCAAGGTGAGTGTGAGTTTGGAGGGCAAACATTGAGGAGAATTTTCATTTAAAAAAAAATCATCTTCTTCCATAAATAGTGTTCATGAAATTGTGACAATGAGGGTTGGAAAGCAGAAGAATCAAGGTGTAGTAGACAAGATCATACTACAAACTTCTCTTTCTTGGCTGCCATGTTTTGATGTTTAGGACCATGAGGTTGACCTCCTTCCTTGTTTGGACATTTGGTAGTCTTTTGCTTGTTTGTTTTACACCAAATTTTAAATGATTCCATTATATATTTGGAGAGGTCAGTTCAATGATTTAGCTTCACTCTGGCTTCTTTACATTTCATAGACCTTTATATTATTTTTGAAGGTAAAAAGTAGACACATGCATTTTTTACAGATTCCTATCCTGAGGCAATTCAAAGTAGTGCATGCACATTGCATGTATAGATGGTCCATAACAAAAAACTAGGTTCTTCTATTCCACAGTCCAACAAAGTTTTTTAGCAATTTCTATGTTTATTTTCTTCATAATGTCAAATAATTGGATTTTACTGTGCTTTTTGATTTATTCGATTTGAGCCCTGGGTCAGGTGCAAAACTGACAGTGCAGAGCCTGCTTGGTATTCCCTCTCTCTCTCTCTCTGCTCCTCTCCCATTAGCACTCACATGCTCTCTCCCTCTCTCTCTCAAAAACAAACTTAAAAAAAAAGATTTTCTTTCCCTCTCTGCGCCTACCCTGATCATACGTGCTCGCGTGCTCTCTCTCTCTCAAAACCAAAAAAAAAACCAACAACAACCAAAAAAAAAAAACCCCAAAAATACAATTCTGAGAAAGAGATTTACACTCAGGAAATTTATTAGAGTGTTCTGCAGAGTAAAACCATGACGCTGGGACGCTGGGATCATGACCTGAGCCGAAATCAAGAGTCGATGCTCAACCAACTGAGACACCCAGGCGCCCTGGACCAAGCATTTCTGGCACATATTTGATTTTCTTACTGTTTCTAATTGACTTAATTTTCTTTGTGATAAAAGAAATATACACATTCACTTTACCTCAGAGGCACACAGTCCAGTCTTAAATGAGCGAGCACATTTCTACCGTTCAAAGTCTACTCCTCATGAAATGGAAACCCTGGCATTACTGATATCTCACTGTAAGTATCACTTCCTTCCTGAGCCCATTTGCATGAGAATCACTAATGGTTCAGTTTGAGAAATAATGGGGTCATCCCCAAATTGACTCATATCAATAAATTTCTTATCCAAAGAAGAAGGGACACTCAGTTCACCACCAGATAGAGTTCACTTGTTAAGTTTTTAAACAAAGCTTGGTTTATTTTAACATGATTTTGACATCACAAAATCTTCACAAGGCATATTAGGAAGGTGATTACTCTTATATTATAGATAAAGACAATGAGAAATGTGGAGATTGAGAAGTAGGAATTTAAATCAATAAATTCAGCATAAGCCAAAATGGCTGAAAGGAAAACAGTCTCCCTCGAAGCTTCATCTATGTACAGCTCTATCCAGGACCCTGGTGTATCTTAGTCAACATTCAGTGGAGAACATAGAATCTGGCAGTTCCTACAACGTGCTTTTGCTTCCTTTCTTTATGAATGTTATTGGGATTTTGAGCTCAGTTAAATAGAAAGACCCAAATACCCTACCAGTGAAAAGGGTCAGTAGTTGTGAAGTTCGATACAGATTTTTTTAGCAGAAGGAATTGGGAAAGATCAGGGCATTCCAAATGAATATGCCACTATATAATTATTTCTATTTCTAGATTGACCAAATAGCTAATTCCAAAAAATCGTTTCTAATATTGTTCAATTTTCCTGGAACTCTCTTATCTCCTGGTCTAATCTGCTTCCTTTCAGCTTTTTTACAAACATTGTCTTCTCTCCTACAACGTAGTCTTAGAGTGAATCTTAGTAAAGGATAGGGGCGGCTGGGTGGCTCAGTTGGTTAAGCGTCAGACCGCAGCTCAGGTCACAATCTCGCAGTCCGTGAGTTCAAGCCCTGCGTCAGGCTCTGGGCTGATGGCTCAGAGCCTGGAGCCTGCTTCCGATTCTGTGTCTCCCTCTCTCTCTGTCCCTCCCACGTTCATGCTCTGTCTCTCTCTGTCTCAAAAATAAATAAACGTTAAAAAAAAAAAAGAGTAAAGGATAAATTGGAAGAAAATATACAAGAGATACTTACCTAGATATCCTTATCTTTGCAAAACATCTGGCTGAATACACATCAAACCATTTGCATTCACTCTCTTTTGAGCATGGAATTATGGGGCCACTTCCATTTTCTATTTAATACTTGCTGTATGTTAATTTTTTGTGAGTGCCTATTTTCTTGCTGTATGACTATTGAGATGATTTAATTAGTTTCCCCTCAACTATGAAGGCAAATTATTGGGTAGGCAGATTTACCTTTGTACTTTGTTAGACAAGTGCAAGAAATACTGCCTTTCATTATTAAACGAAACACAAAAGCATTTTTACCAACTTCCAGTGGGTATTCAAAACTATTTCTCAGTCATGTGACTGGCCAAATTTAAATTTTCTATAATTTGTTTTCATTTCTATTATTCTGTACTTTTCTCTTTCATGTAATAGTAAAAACATTTCAAATGGAGTATTAAAAAATGGCTTTGTGGGTATAGATTTTTACTCCATTTGGCCTTGGCTATTTTTCCTAATCCCTGAGAAAAGTTTGGAGCTAGACCCATAGTTTTTCTCTTTGTATTTAAGGATATAGCTGTCAACAGATTTTGGAGAGAGAAAAAGCATATTTAAAAGGAAAATACACTAGAGGCTACAATCAGATCTGGGCATTACCTTCCACCTGTCCAGGTGATTGCTGGCCTTTCACACTAATTTCTAATATTCAGCTTACCTCTAACTACCACAAGATGACAAAATATGTGATTTGGACCATTAAGGTCCCCTGAGATTTGGCTGTTGATAGGCAAAGTCCTGTATTTTCAAGAGAATTGGAATTTGGTGACCTTTTATTTTAAAACACGCCTTCTATTCTCGGATCTCATCTCCCTTAAAGAAAAATAATAAAAATCTATAATTAAAATTTATCATTCTTAACTAACCATTACAGCCATGAAAAATAGCTAATTATTCACTGTGGGCAATATTGTAGAAATCAGATTTGCTGATTAACAGATAAACTTACAAATTATTTCCAAAAGGTTCTCTCGTAAACCTGCTAAGAATTCATTTAGCCTTGGAAACCCCTCTAGATCTGCAAGTTACTCTGAAGTCTCTAATATAATCCCCTTGAACACATTCTTAAAATCCTTCAGCTTGCATTGGTAGTTATCAAATATATTTAAATATTTGGCAAGAAAATTAAAATATGAAAACTAATATAGCAATTGCCCCCAAACACACAGTTTTCCAAGGAGATTTTGATGATTCAGAAAGAAATCTGTGGAGGATATTTGGTATTTAAATGATAGGGCTGCATTCTGACAGTGCTTTTTATAAAAATAAACTAGTCCAAGAATATAATAAAAATAATCTGTATAAATTAGCTATATTTTATCTGAAAGGCAGGGAGCAAAATTACCTGCAGGGCTATCTCCTATGAAGTAAAGTTGATATATAAATTTCACATTTATAAAGAAAGCATTTTGTGGAGTATTTGTTCACTTTAAAAAATAACTCACCATGGCATATTTTTTTAGATAATTGTACTCTGTTACAGCATCGAAAATATGATTGAACTTAGGAAAAAGCTATTTAGGTTTAACTCTTTAGGAATGTAAACATTACATAAAATTAAACATACATGATTGTTTTAAATATGGATTTTTTTTAATGTTTATTTATTTTTTGAGAGAGAGAGAGAGGGCGTGAGTGGGGTGGGGTGGAGAGCGAGGGAGACACAGAATCTGAACCAGCTCCTGGCTCTGATCTGTCAGCACAGAGCCCAACGCGGGGTTCAAACTCACAGACCCTGAGATCATGACCTGAGCTGAAGTCAGATGTTTAACCAACTGAGTCAGCCAGGCACCCTTTAAATATGAATGTTTAATCAAACTAGCCGCACATACATGTATGCATGCGGTGATGTATGTATGTATGTATGTATGGAGTTGTATAAATGACATTACTTGTGTGATAATTCACCAGAGAAAGTGATCCTTGGGACCTTCAACTGATGTATGTGAATATAATACACATGGTTAGTTATAGCTGCAGAGCAAATAGCTTCCTTCTGTTTTTCTTTTTAAAAATTGAAAAAAAATTCAATTACAACAGTGCCATTTGAATAGATGTAAAAAATGTAAACAGTAGAGATGAAGTTATGTCATCCTTAATCATCACCTCTGTTTCTATATTTTCCCTAAGGATACCAAAGAGATTTTTTTTGTTCATTAAATCAGTTTGGAATAGGCATTTCTTCTCTGCCTGTACACAGTGATGCTTAGTTGTCTATAGTTTTATTTTGCATGAGTATTTTTTAAAATAAATGGTATTATACCATATTTATTCTTTCGCAGCTTGCTTTTGTCACTCAATACGTCCTGACAGTCCTTTCATATTGTTTACATCAATTTACCACATATGGCCCAGATTACACTTGAAATTCCATTGTACAGTATTTTTTCTTTCTAATTCTGATGAAAATTGTCTCCCTAAATTTACTTGCTATCACAACAATGCTGTGGTAGACATCACTTCTGTGCCTCTTTATGCACACATACACACATTTCCCAAGATTAGATAATGAGAAGTGGAAATCCGGAGTCAAAGAGAATTCATTCACTTATTTTGTTTTGAAAGATTTAGAAATACCAATGTCAAAGTGGCTGTATGAATTGACGTTTCATGAGTAGCATTAAAAATACCTATCTTCTCACATTTCACCACCTCTTAATATTGTCAGCCTTGGTAGTTATTGCCAGCCTCATTGTATTCTTTGGCATTCCCCTGGTTGTTAATGGTGCTAAACAGCTCGTGTCTAAATTTTTTCACCCATGTGTACTTCCTATTCTGTACATGATCTGTTCACATCTTTTGCCCCATTTTCGACTAGATTGATTGTCTCTTTCTTAGGAAATTTAGGAGTTTAAAAGCATATCTGTTTTTTAATCCCTTTCAGTAATGAACAATGAAAACATCATCCCAATCTGTTCTTGTCTTGTAAATTTTTTAAAATTTTGTATCATTTGTCTTGCTGATATTCTTTTCAAATTTCAAATATATCAGTCTTTTCCATAAAAGACATTTTCTTTTTTTTTTTTTTTAATGTTTATTTATTTTTGAGAGAGACAGAGACAGGGTGCAAGCAGGGGAGGGGCAGAGAGAGAGGGAGACACAGAATCTAAAGCAGGCTCCAGGCTCCAAGCTGTTAGCGCAGAGCCCAATGCAGGGCTCGAACTCACGAACCACAAGATCATGCATGACCTGAACTGAAGTCAGACGCCCAACCGACTGAGTCACCCAGGCGCCCCTCCATAGGAGACATTTTCAATTTATGTCTTGTTTAAGATGACCAGTCCTATTCCAAGCTTCTAAGCACATTTTGGCACAGTGCTTTTGAAGAGATTTGTCATTTATTTTTTGTCAATTTAGACCTTTAATGTATTTGGGACTTGTTGCTTGATCTTTTTTTCACTGCATGCAAAATGTACACCATTTCCATGTGTATACAGATCTGTGTCTTAGATTTCTATTGTTCTTCACTGATCGATTTTTTAATGTATCAGTACTATTCTAATTTTCACGAGGTTCTACTATGGTATGATGGGTGGAAATATGGAAGCTCTCAAAATTTCCTAGTTTTTCAAGATAATCTTGGCTACATACATATTCATTCTGTCTCTCACAAGAATTTAGAATTAGATTCTTAAGTTATGGAAAAGGTCATAACGAGACCTTTTTGATTGAGATAGGATTACATCTATGGTTACATTAAGGGTCATTGACATTTTTTTCAAAGTTGTTGAGTGTTCACACTACCTCCTTTTCATGGGGGGTCATCTTTTACAACTTCCAAATTTATTTTTGTTATGCACATGTGATACTGTTTAAATTTTCCTTGACTTCTTGAGCCACTTTTGGAAATTTTTCTTTTCTTTGTTTTTTAATTTTTTAAATGCTTTTATTTATTTTTGAGACAGAGAGAGAGATAGAGCATGAGCAGGGGAGGGGCAGAGAGACAGGGAGACACAGAATCCAAAGCAGGGCTCCAGGCTCCTAGCTGTCAGCACAGAGCCCGACGCGGGGCTCGAACTCACAGACTGGGAGATCATGACCTGAGCTGAAGTCGGATGCTTAACTGACTGAGCCACCCAGGCGCCCCTGGAAATTTTTATTTTCTTACTCTATCATCCACTTCATCTAGATTTTCAAGTTTACTGGCCTAACATTGTATCTCTGTATCTATAGTTATGCTCCATAACTCTGTTGCCTTATACAAGCCCTATTCCTCTGAATGAGACATGTCAAGAACGTGTCTATTTTTTCAGTCTCTTCAGAGAACAAGTTTTTATTCCATTGGTTAGTTTTCGATTTATTCTTCTGGTTTTGTTCCTGTTCTCCTATTTCTCTAATTTATGCAGGTATCACCGGTAGTGCTAATTTTTAGAATTTTTCTTGACATTTTTCTAGCTTATTTCATTGCTATTTAGCTCATTTTCTCTATTTCTAATATATGCCCCTGAAGTTATAGATTTTCCTTACACATTTCTTTGGGAGCCCACCACGGGTTGGTACATAGAACGTGCATTGTCGTCTGTTTCTTATTTCCTTTTATCTGCAACTTTGGTTTTTTTTGTATGATTTAAAATTTGCAGAAAAACCACAAAAATAGTAGGAACAACTGCATTATACCTCCAATCCAGATTTGTAGTTGTTAACATTTTGCCCCATTTCCTTTATCATTCACTGTATCCTTCCATATGTAAACATATATATATATATATATATATATATACACATATATCTTTGTGTATATACATATATTTTTCTGAACAATTTGAAAGTAAACCACAGACATCCTGTTTCTACACTCCTGAGTACTTCTCACATAATCACAAATGAATTTTCAATTCTTGAAGTATAGCATTGATTCAGTGATATTATCTAATCTTAGAACCATATTAAATTTCACTAATTGCCCAAATATTCTTTTCTTTTCTGGTCCAGGATATAAACCAAGAGTATTCATTTCATTCAGTTATTATGATTTTTTTAAATCATTTAATCTGGAGATTTTTTTCAGCCTTTCTTTGTCTTCAAGACCCTTATATTTTTGAAGAATAAAGACCTGTAAACAAATACGGAATTCTAGTCAGTAGGTCTGCTTTTCACAAAGATATCTATTAGCCAGGCGCCTGTGTGGCTCAGTTGGTTAAGTGTCTGACTTTGGCTCAGATCATGGTTCCTGGGTTCGAGCCCTGCCTAGGGCTCTGTGCCGACAGCTCAGAGCCTGGAGCCTGCTCTGGATTCTGTGTCTCCCTTCCCCCTCTGAGGCTCTGCCCCACTCTCTCTCAAAAATAAGTAAACATAAACTTTTTTAAAAAAGATATCAATTAGCAATTCTGAAACTACTTATGCTAGAGGAAATAAATAAATATATCATGGATAAATGGAGCCAGATTCCTCACTGACAGAAAAAATAGTTATAGGGGCGCCTGGGTGGTTTAGTCGGTTGAGCGTCCATCTTCGACTCAGGTCATGATCTCACGGTTCTTGAGTTCAAGCCCCGTGTCAGGCTCTGTGCTGACAGCTCGGAGCCTGGAGCCTGCTTCAGATTCTGTGTCTCCCTCTCTCTGCCCCTTCCCCGCTCATGCTCTGTCTCTCTCTGTCTCTCAAAAATGAATAAACGTTAAAAAAATTTTTTTTTAAGAAAAGAAAAAAATAGTTGTAAATATGAGAAGGCAAAAAACTGGAATGAATCTTGTCCTCTGGAAGGGCCTGGAAATAATGGCGCTTCTAGAGCGGCCAGCATGCCTAGCGCTCAGATCATAAACAGCATTCCTCATTAAAGGAACCAGGGGCTCTGAGGAGTTGGCTGCTTCCAGAGACAGAGCAGGAATGTGAAAAATGAGCGTGGAATATCTTGGGCCAGAAAGTAAAGGAGTATTCAGAGAAAGATAGAGTCATGTCAGAAATACACAAGAGCCACCTTGAAGAAGTTCCTAGTGGCCAAATTTCTAACAATTTTGGGTTCAAAATAAATAATGATTGTAAGAGATTATGTCCCATTGAATAAAATAAGAATCCATGGGCCAATATAGATACAAATACCTAGATAAACAGGTATATAGATAGAGAAAGAGAGAAGGAAATTCTTCCTTACAGTAGAATGCCATTTATTGTTAAATTGTTTATGCTTTGAATGTTATTTTTTCTTTAATTCAAGAGTTCTTAGAAGATATAGTTTTAAATTTCCAGTTGAATAAGTTTGGATGGTGAGGTGTGGATGTGGTGATGACGGTGAGAGTTGTTTGCTTATTATAACTAATTTATGATTTTATTAAGTTGTAGTCAATGAATGCAGCCCTAAGAATTTTCCCTGTCTTGAAGACGTTGAGATATCCTTTGTGGTAAAATGCATAATCAATTTTCATGAACATTTCCTCCCTGTTAACTATGATTCTCTCATTTAAGTTTGTATTCTCTTTTTTAAGGTATAAAATGATATGCAACTGTACATATAATTCTCTCTATACATATAACTATGCATAAAACCAAAGAGAGGAATTATCTTTCTCACAATATAAGAAGGCTACAGCAGGCAGTCGACAGCTTATGCAGTAATTTCACAATTTCATTAAAGTCCCAGCCTCCATTTATCATTGTTATTTTATTTTCGGCAGGTGGCTTTCTTCCTTATGGCTACCTCTTGTTCGCTGGGATATTTTTCTTTCATTTTTAGCCTCATATCAATCTCTATACAAGAAGAGTTTCAAAAGGACGCACTTCAGCACTTCTATCAGAAAGGCTGAACACCCTAAGAAATCCCCAGTACCCACATGTATCTCATTGGTAGGTATCCACGCTATAGATTGGTGTGGAGCTTAGGAGAGAGATCTTGGGTAGAGAGACTGCTTGGGGAGCGTCAACATATAGATATTATTTGCAGCTTTGTGGTGGTGGATGAGGTGAAATCTCCCAAGGACAGTGTGCAAAGAATATATGACTTAGGTCTAGGATCAACACCACTTAAGAAAGATGAGCAGAGGAAAAGGAGCCTGCAAAGGAAATGGAGACGAGCCAGCCAAGAAGATTGGAAAAGGACCAGGAGACTTTGAAATCATAGAAGCCAAAGGAAGCTAGTATTTCAAGAAGGGATAGGAATTTAAAAAATCAAGAATTGCGGGAAGATAAGGAGAGAATCGTATATTTTTGTCCTGGTGTCCACAAATGTGTGATTCTTCACCTTTCCTTATGTTTCTTTTCCTGCTATGATAAGGCATGGACAAGAAAGTGCCCCACCAGTCCCTGCTGACATGCTCCCTGCCACCTGATAGGTCCTCATTAAGTTTAGCTGTCCTTAGCCCTCATTCCCTTCTCTTTCATAATTTCCTCGGGAAACAGAAAGAAAATTTCGTAGTAGAATTTTTGAAAAGGAAGCCCAAGCTTATTTTCTGAAACGAACATCCCGTGAGCCATTTTTGACAGAGTGACCACTTCCGTGGGATGTATCCAAGGGCCCAGCCCTTTAGGGCCAGGCAGAGGGTACCGTTTCTTTGCTGTATTCTGTTCTATTCCTATTACATGCAGTTCAACAAAAACAACAGCAAAAAAAAAAAAAAAAAAAAAAAAAGAGGGGGGGGGGAAAAAAAGCCCTTATCTGCACAGTTGTGATGAATAGACTTGATTGGGCTCTCACACAGCAGGCAGGTGATGGCCATTGCCTGTCTATTTCAGGACTAAACTTTACACTGGCCACAGGTGTTTTTCCTTTTTTGGCTCTGCGGCCCTGCCATCATTAAGTTTGCCTGAAGCAGCAGACAGCTTCTGGGAGACCAAAGGATGGGGGGAGGCAGGGTACAGAGACAATCTAGCTAACATTTTAAGCAGGAAATGCAACCATCTGAATGTAAAGAAGATAAACCCTGTCTCTACATGAACTGTTCACTCAGGGGAAATTGAGGTAAACTGTAATGGGATTCAGAGAAAGGGGACAAGGAGAGCACGTGCCTTTGAGGTCACCCTTGCTCTTGCCGTTTTGTGACTAGCGGTCCCTTCAAATGGCCGAGGAATACTGAAAGAGAGGAAAATAAAGCTCCACGATACCACTGGGAATTGACAATTTGGTGGAAATGTTTTTTCTTTATCAAATTTAATGATTATTTTTCAATAAGTACTTAACCTAGCTATATCAAACAAATGCAAATACAGGGTGAATGTTGTGAGGTTTCTCATTCGCACGGGTGCGCTCTGTTGCTGAATATAATCAATATCCTAGAAATATGACTTCTAGGATACCGGAGAAGGCATCTTGCCTCCTATTCCAACTTTCATCCCCAGGGATGTCTCACCTACCAACTGCTGTTCTAATTCCTTAACAGAAGGCAAATATTCCAAATTTGGGTTCAGTCGTGACTTATAAGGTGATAGGAAAGTGAATACATTATCTGAAATTTACATGAGACTATAAAAGAGTGACATTATAGGCTGAGGTCAGGTTTTGATGACAGGGCTATATCACTAGAAGCAGGACAAGATGAAGTGGCAGGAAGTGAAAATTGTGAAGGC
The DNA here is from genome assembly GCF_014898765.1 of Herpailurus yagouaroundi. Taxonomy (NCBI): domain Eukaryota; kingdom Metazoa; phylum Chordata; class Mammalia; order Carnivora; family Felidae; genus Herpailurus; species Herpailurus yagouaroundi. Next base: position 23,094,371 of record NW_024412400.1, on the reverse strand, counting down.
AAATATCACTAACATTTTTGCATGAGCCTGGACTTTTTTACCCTGATGATTTTGTAAACTTCACCCTCGAGTATATATGAGTTAATATATGCAAAATGCACGTTGCATTTCTGCAAATGAAGAATTTTAAACCCGAAGAGGAAAAATTATGTGAAATAAAATGAACACCATCGCTGGTATAATTCCTAAATATAGCTTAAAAGTACAGATTCACCGACTTTTAAAATATAGGGATCATGGTGAAAGTTAACAGTTTTGTTTGCTTGTTTTGATTTTGCTTTTTAAACGGAGTGGATGGATTCTTCCCAAGTTGTTAAAAGCTGATTTCTGGGGCCAAGCAGTCAGAATTCTAAAGGATGATGGAATTCTTAACATGACCTTAAAATTTCATGGGAGCCCAATCATGTATTATGGGAGATTGAGATTGAGATGTGTTTTTACAAAAATCAGAGAACAGAATCCATTGTGATATTTCTGTGTTTTTAGGGAAGAAAATGATACCTTAACACATCAGAACAAATACTTTTCAAAGACGAACCCAGAAAATTGTCAGCATTGCCAAAGTTAGAGCTGAGAGATTTGTCTTCCAGGTCCCTGTTCTAATCTGCTGGATGGTCTTCCCTTTTAGTTATCACACAAAACCATTCGTGTAGCTCCAGAGAAAGGATAATTTTTTCCCCAAGTGAGCCAGGGACATTCTGTCAGCCATTTTCTAAATTACTACTACCCAGTGTCTGTGACCGCTAGGTCATCTACCCCCATCACATCCTCAGTGGCAAACTGATTTCAAAGCACATACATAGTGCTCTTACGGAAGGAGTAGGTGATGTTTACATGACCGTGTGTATTTGCGTGTATTGTTTCCTCTATGGAGGTAATGCTCCCAAGGGGGGAGGGCACCATAAATGTAGATTGTTTAGTCTACTCAGATGCCACTCAAGGACCACCACATTGGAATCTGGGATGGGTTTTCTCAAGCTGGAATCACTTAAGGATGCTCTGGGGGAAACCTGGATGCTGACGGGCTACAGAAGCTGTGGTGAACAATATCGGGACTTGCATGTAAATCATTGCTTGGAGGAGCTAATGATGATAAACAGTCATTGACTTTGAGTTTCATCCCAGAATATGTGTGCTGGGCTAATGGATAATGAAGAAAGATTAGACAGTTCAAGGATGCATTCCAATGGGCACACACACACAAGCTGAGCCTAGTAGGTGACCATGTCCCGGTACTTGCAGTGCGTCCCTATGATACTTTCAAGGATGGACAAGACAGGCATTATTTTCTGGAGTTCTAAATGCCTCTATGTGTTTGCGAATCATAGACGTGTATAATTCCATCCCTTTGGATGGGTTAAGAATAAAACAAAAATGAAAAAAGTCGTGGTTATCAATCAGCCTTTTTGTAAAACATAGTAATAGCGATACAAAAGTGGGGCGCCTGGGTGGCTCAGTCAGTTAAGCGTCTGACTTCGGCTCAGGTCACAATCTCATGGTTTGTGAGTTGGAGCCCCACATCCGGCTCTGTGCTGATAGCTCAGAGCCTGGAGCCTGCTTCAGATTCTGTGCCTCCCCCTCTCTCTGCTCCTCCCTTGCTCATGCTCTGTGTCTCTCTGTCTCTCAATAATAAGTAAATGTTTAAAATTTAAAAAGAAAGAAAGAAAGAGAGATACAACACAAATATCTCCATTTCCAGTTTCTCATTAACAGTTTTGCAAGAGTATAATCTTCATGGCGGCAAGTTTCTGTGGCACTAGCAGAATGAAAGCTCAAAATTATGGGCAAATCTAGCATGTTCATTAAACAAAACCTGGTTGAAGTTATGCTGCTCAAGGAAGAGTGCCCAACTCTAGCACACAGAGCAAGAGAGAGAATTTTTCTACCTGCCCTCAAGGAGCGAAGAGAGAGTCTGCCAGGGAAGATAGTAAACACAAAAGTAAACAGTAAGAGTACAGAAAGAACATCAGTAAGTCTGCAGAAGAAGTTCAAGAACAAGCTGAGCTGTGGGAGAGAAGAAATGAAGAAGCTACTTGAAGCCATTGGTAATCAGGGAAGGCTTGCTTCTGGAAGTCAGAGGAGATGGTTGCTTTAAAGAACCGGCAGAACTTGAGGGGCGCCTGGGTGGCTCAGACCGTTGAGCGTCAGACTCTTGATTTCGGCTCAGGTCACGATCTCACGGTTCGAGAGATTGAGCCCCACATCAGGCTCTGTGCTGACAGTGCGGACCCTGCTTGGGATTCTCTCTCTCCCTCTCTCTGCCCCTCCACCACTCATGCTCTCATTCTCCCTGCCTCAAATTAAAAAAAAAATATTTCAAAAAAATTTTAAAGAACACATGGGATTTAAGTACGTAGGTATGGGAGACGAAGGAATCCTCGAGAAACCAATGCAATCAAAAGCTTGGAGAGCTAGGTAAGAAAACAAAACCAAGGTCTGGAAACAGAGAAAGTCAGTTGACTGGATTTTTTTTTTTTTTATTAATCCACTTCCAATTGGTTTGTTTAGGGTGCCAAGCAAAATGTATGTGGTTGCAAGATTATTTTTCACCTACTTGACCTTCAAAATTAATTACTACTTGAGTAAGAGAGAGCAAGTGGTTATAGAGAAGACCATACAGAGCAGGTGGGTTCATTTGAACAAGGAGAATTACTATTTGCTTGAATGGAAGGTGACTGAAGTAATGGTTCATGCATCCCAAACAAACCCTGTTTGGAAATCGGTTTGCTGAGTGTGTGGAGTGCTGTATTGCCCAGCATTTGTTGGAGGAAGTTCTTAGAGCTTCTAGAGCTTACTGTCACTATTAATTCCAGGAAAGATATGTCAGTTTTTTGTTGGTTTTCTAGGCAATCCCAGATCATTTTCAGACTCATCTATGTCTTTCAAGATTCAGTAACCAATGCTACCTCCTCCATAAAGCTTTCTTTCCTCAATACTTGCCTGCAAGTGTTTATAATATCATTTATCAGACACGAATGTAATCTTTTTATTTTCAGCCTATCCGCTCCAACCCCCAGCCCCACCCCAAAAGTGGTGCTCACTCATCCTTAACATCACACAGTGAGTTCCCAAGTAGCATCATTGATTGGCAAAAGGAGAGTGAGAAGTAAAGGATAAATGATTAAAGGAGTATATTTTTAAATTGCTGTAGTGTTGGCTGTTTTATAATGAGCCATAGGTGACCGTGTTTGTTCTATTTTTGGTTCCATAAAGACCTGTTGATTTGATTGGTTAACTCTTTGTAAGGAAACAGATCTCTACGGAGCCCGTGTCATCTGCCAACACATCAAGCCCACTGCCACACTGGTCTCTCAGATCAGTGTGCTGAGTGTGTGACTCAAGCCTCATACTTCAGAACCAAAAGAACCAAAAGAAAATATCTCCTTCAAGACTTGGAATTTTGGAGGTTGGGAGCAGGGGGATACCATCTCAAGAATGTCTGAGATAATTACGGTCAATACTGACTTATTCTCTTTGTAGAATTTAGTTCCTCACCCCCTCCGCCCTCTTCTTTGGTTTTTGCAACCACTGTGGTTCTTGGAGTCTTCTTGACTTTTCAGTAACGCTGACGGTCTACAATTTCCTCTTTCACTTTTTAAGGATCCATTTTTTTATAGTAGCCTATAAACTACCTCGTTAATCAGATAGTGTAAAATCCAATTAGAGACATTAGAATCCAGAAATACAAGTGTTAAGGAATGTATTTCTTGATTGACAAGGAAGCCAAATAGACCCATCTATTTAGAATCTTAGCAACAATTAGCTGCCTTAGTTTCATTTATTGTGACATAAAAAATCTGGTTTATTGAGAGCTCTATTGAAGAAGATTTCTATGATATGCGCCATGAGAAAATATCTTCAAACTAAAATGATTGTTTTGCTGTAATAAATTGAACCATATGTACACTATGTTATTCAATCTTTTTTCTTCAAGGCATAAATTGATATTAAAGAACATTTAAGTCATAACACATGGTTATCCAGGCATGAACGAGGCAATAACCCATATAAGTTGTCAAGGTGAAGCCAAAGCATTTATTAGAGGTTTGTGTTGTTTTTGAAAAGTGCATGGTTGGATAAACATGGATTAGTGCTATTATGCTGCTACGGTGACTCAAGTGTGTTTTTACAGTGTCAGTAATTTTTATGTTTAAAAATCACTGGTGCAGTATATTAGCTATAATTTATGTTTATCATCTTGTGTACTCTAATAGGTTTCAACAAACCATTTAACACTTCAGCTTGTGCATATACATTACTTAATAGGTATTTATCTTAAAAAAGAGATACTTAACGGGACTTTCAAAGCTTGCAACTGCATGCTAAGAGAGAATGCTGCAGCGTGTCACATTAACTTTCTTTTCCCCGTGTGCAGTTGACTTTGAACACGCCGGCCACTCGCTTCTTTGTTCAATGCGCCTCCGAATGGCACAAGAAGAATATAGTCTGGTAGTGTCCTTGTCGGCGGGAATGACATCAACTTCTCCCAGCACCGAGTGTCCGTCACACTTGCTAAGTAGGGTGGCCGCACGATACAGCCAGCACAGCTGAAATATGACGAAGGTCCAGCGATCAGTCACCACGTTGGGGTGCCCTTTCAGAAAGGGTTGTTTTTTTTTTTTTTTCTGATGGTAGCTGGAATCTACAAGGCTTTGCATGGTTTGTGTGACCTAGACTCTTGTTTTAGACGAGTCTCTGAGAGGACCCTGGGGACCAAGTGCAAGGGAGGAGGGGTTGGAGGCGGGGAGTCAATTGGGACTTCCCAGTCACAGGAGGTTTGTTGCTGCAATACAAGAGGGGACTTCATTTATCATGACACTATTGATTCTTCCAAAGAGTGCTATGCTTATTGTTTTTGCTTCATTGATGACCTATTTCTCTTTTGGATATTCTAAGTAGATGAATTACTGGTGTTTAGTCTTTTCAGAATGGAGATTGATTCATTTTTCAAATGTACCCAGAGTTGGTGATGTGGTGATATGGCTTTTGTCTTTTTTTTTTTTTTCAAGGTAACTACTTTTTGACTTACTGACAGTCATGACAGAGATAGATTTGGAGGTGAAATAGTCATGAAATCCTAGTTACCGCTTAAATAAATGATGCCACTCTATTCATTTGTGACATGGCTGGATAAGAGTTTGTTTGGAATCCTGAAATTATGAATATACTGATCCACTCAGCAATAAATTTTTAGAAAGAGACTATAAATTCTCTAGAGTCAACCAAGCACATCAGTTGGCTGAGTTAGCAAACTGGGAGGATTTATTACTCACTGGAGACAAATCGACCAAGATGGCCTGTTTAGTATTTCAAACTACCTTTTCCCTTGTAAAACTAGTGGTGACACTTTGACATCTTAACAGAGCGCTATTGTATCTTGATGATCTTTTTCAGTATTGGCAGCCTCTGCTAACTGGACCCAAAATTGTTTCCTAAATTTAAAGCTTCACGATTTTTGTGATAATATCAAAATTATATGCAAAACACAATGGGCAGTTTATATGAAAACGCATGTGGAGTATGTTTTCAATGAAGAGAATTAGAGGGAAAGTCTCATCCTGAATGAATAGTTATATAGTTTCAAAAGAATCAACAAGGATAATGATCTAGCCCAACTCTTCCGATGGAACTTTCTAGAATAAGGTAGAACTTTCTGGAATGATACATCTTTTATGTCTGACCTACTCAATATGGTAGCCACTAGTCACATAGGGGACTTGAGCATTTGAAATGCTAGTATAACAGAACAACTGAAAATTTAATGTATTTAATTTTAACTTGAATATAAATAAACACGTGTAGCAGCAAATACCATGTTGGATATGCAGGAAATTTAGCCCCTTTAAGAAAAAGCTTGAAGAACTATTTACCTATGGGAGTAGTACTGGGTTAGAGAAGCAGAAGTGATGGCAGCAGATGGGTTCCCCCTTTTATAATACAGATTAGGACAAATCAGAAAAGATAAGAAAGGAAAGGGAAGCCATATAGATTTTGAAATCTGAACAGCAGTGGAACTTACTGGAAGAGTGGGTCTATGCATATATGAAGCAGCTGCACAAAGTGGTGATGATAGGACTAAATTTTATGAAACATAAAACAGATGAAATATTTTTCAAAAAAAACCATGTATTTAGAGAACAGAGATCATAGCTACTAATTAAATAGTTTAAAAACTACTTAGGCATCATTATTAATACTATTATTAGTTAAATTTTGCTCTAATTGGAACATTTTTATAAGTAGAAAGTGAATATATTATATATATGTATATATATATACACACATATATATATATAAAGTATTTAGAATATCAACTGGACTACCTATATTAATTTAATATTCTCATCTCAGCAAATGATAATTCCATTCCTGGGTGCCCAAGCTTATCCCAATTCCTCCCTTTCTGTTCATCACCAATATATAATCAATCACCAAGTCCTGTCTTTCTTATGGTTTACAGATAATTCATTTTGATTCTCTTCTCTTCATCCTCTGGATCACCACCTTTGTTTATGCCCCTTCCCACCTAGACTATTAGGTGTACATCATCATTATCTTCTGGCTCTCCCCTCTCTTTCTAGTCAACCCTCCCTACAAGTACCAAGGTCATGTTGCTCGCCTGCTTAAAATTCTTCAAGAGTGCAACAGATGGGACATTTGTGTCTCCCCCAAACTCATATGTTTAAGTCTTATCCACCAATGTGAAGGCATCAGAAGATGAGGCCTTTGGGAAGTAATTAGGTCATGAGACTTGAGCCCTCATGAATGGGATCAGAGCCCTCACAAGAAGAGACACAAAGACCTTCCCTTTTATCTCTGCTCTTTGTCATGTAATGATACAAGTGGACACTTGTCTGCAAACCAGGAAAGACACAGACACCAGATCAGCTTAGCCCCTTGACCTTCAATTTTTCAGCCCCCAGAACTATGAGCAATAAATATTTGTTGTTTAAACCATACGGTCCAGGGGCGCCTGGGTGGCGCAGTCGGTTAAGCGTCCGACTTCAGCCAGGTCACGATCTCGCGGTCCGGGAGTTCGAGCCCCGCGTCGGGCTCTGGGCTGATGGCTCAGAGCCTGGAGCCTGTTTCCGATTCTGTGTCTCCCTCTCTCTCTGCCCCTCCCCCGTTCATGCTCTGTCTCTCTCTGTCCCAAATATAAATAAACGTTGAAAAAAAAAATTAAAAAAAAAAATGAACCATACGGTCCACATTGTTCTGTTTTGTAGCCTAAGATAACGGCTTCTCATCACCTACTAGTTATTGCCCAAGATCTTTAGCACACCATAGATGCCATTTAAGTTCTCCTTTCCTCTTTTAAGCTCTGAGCCCTCACACTGCCTTCCGAGATATTTTGTTCTAGCCTTACTGAGCTAGATATATCCCTTTCTGGCTCTTCATCTTTGAATATGTTTTCCCTAGAGTCTTCTCCCCATTTTACTTGTCCTTCAAGACTCACCTCAGAGTCACCTCCTCTGTGAATCCTTCTCTAACATATTGCCCAGGAAAAGAATAAGCCACCTCTCCTCTAATCTTCTCATTCCACATCCCTGTTTCAGTAGGTATGGCATTGAATTCTGATTCTTTATTTGCCTCTCTCTGTCAGTAGACTGGGGCCTCAAGGGTTAAGACAAGATGCTTTCTTCATCTTTTTATCACTAGTGACCAGCACAGTGACTGACACCTAGTAGGGATGTCACGAATGTCTGATAAATGAATGAATGAATGAATGAATGAATGCTTACACAGTCACTTCTCTTACTTAGCCATGTCTGATGTAAGTCTAGCTGCTGGGACTCTGTTATGACTTAGGTATACCTGGCAGAAACTACCAGAGGTAATGTTTCACAACTTGTAAGAATTAAATATCCTTCTATTATAAACTTATATACAACATTAAACTCTTTTCAAAGGAATCCTACCATAAAATATTATAAAAGAGAATTCTTTAAAACCACTAATTCAATAATCTCAAATAAATGGATTAATGAAGAGGTTCATTAGGCAGTTAATTTATAGAAATGTAGTTATCTTTTGGAATTTGTGGTATTTGTGGTATTATTAGCAGTTTAAAATACTAAATGATGACTATTTTCCCATCCTAAATAAATAATTGTGTTTGTACTAAGTTTTGTCTTTATAATTCTATGTTCTTTTTCTTAAAAAGCATTGACAAAATTATGTAAGCCTCAGGTCTTAAAAAGGAAGGCCAAAATAGAGAATCAAGATTGAATTCTCTGGGGAAGACCAAAGTTAAGTATAACTTAACTTGGGCAAGTCGCTTAACCTCCCCGTATCTCCATATCTTTGCTACTGAAAGAGTAGCAAAAAGTAGATTATTCTGAGGCCTCTCAAGCTCTAAATTCTTAGATTTTCTTAAGTCTAATCAAAATAAAAAACCATGTGATTACCTGGTCCATGCAGATGGCATGCATGGTGACTTTTGAGGAACCATATGAGTGCAACATTAAGAAAACATCCAAACTTGTCCTTCAAATTACTTTATATGTACATGAAAAGAAATGGGAAAGTAGGACTAGATGACTGGTGCCAGGGAATACTGGTAAATTTGGTTGGAAGAATTTAACTCTGGTTAACGTACAGTAGTTCATCAAGGCTTAAATAAACAGCTTCATTAATTTACTCAACAATCATTTATTTTGCCCTTCTATGTTAGCAAATGAGAACACATACATGTTTAAAAACCCAATGTCTGCCCCCAAGGACCACACAGAGGAGGAAGACAGATAAGGAAATCCAGAATGGCCCATTGAGAAAGGCCAATGGAAGGAAATAAATATTAAAGGATGTGGGGAATCTAGCCAGGTGAGAAACATTGTGGAGTGGTAGGTGATGGAGGAGGGGTGGGGCAGGACTAGGGGTAAATTTCAGGCAGAGTCTCCAATGCATACAAAGCTATGAACCTGAGAACAAATGTATTCCACATTAGGATCTAAGAAGAAATCATACACTTATCTTGATGAGCACTAATACATGGAATTGTTGAATCACTGTATTGTACACCTGATACAAATATAACACCGTATGTTACCTATACTGAAATTAAGATTAAAAAAGAGGAGGGAGGCGAAGGAGAACATAAAGGAGGAAGAGGAAAAAGAGGAGGAGGAGGGGGAAGAGAAGGAGAAGGCAAAAAAGAGGGAGAAGAAGAGGAGGAAGAAGAAGAAAGGGGAGGGGGAGGAGAGATGTGTCTTCAGAGGTTGTAATCTTCAAAGACTATAATCTTCCAGGTGGGCAAAGCAGGTGAGGGTAACAAAATAGGGTGTGATGGGGCCTGTGCTCAGCTTGAAGACGCATGCTCTCTGAGGGAGGATGTCAGCTCTCAGCTCCAGTGGATTCATGTCTTGAAGAAGGCAAACCTGCTGTTACTACAAGGTTTTTACCACAACTGCAGTGAAAGGTGGTCATTTGGGCATGTAGGAAAGACTACAAGAGATGACACACATAAATGTGAGGAAATGCTAACCAATTCCAAATTGGTTCCACTGCCCTAAGAAGCAAGACAGTCCGAGCCTATGTGTTTGTGCGATTTATTATGTTTTACTGTAATTACTATCAATGTTATTACTACATTACGCTTAAGAAGTTTTCCTTTCTTTCAATCTTCCTAAAATATCTCTATAGGAATCAACAGTATTTAAAACAATTAATGATGAAAAATTGTAAGCATAGACACAAATAGAATTTCACAGTGAATCCCAAGTACCAATTTATTACCCAGCTTCAACAATTACCAACATTTCACCATTCTTGTTTATCCATCCGCTCACTCTTCAAATCCTAGACATTGCATTCCTTCACCCATAAAACTTCAATATTTCTCCAAGAGATAAGAATATTTTAAATATTATCACACTGAAAAATATTGCAATAATTCCTAATTTTCATCTAGTACCCAGGCAGTGTGTAACCTTCTTTGTTTAATAAAATGTCTTTTTTTTCTTTTCAGTTTGTTTGTCCAAATCAGGATCCAGAGAAGTTTTATACTTTTAAGTAGATTTTAAAACTCTACTCAAAAGACAACGTTACTTACTTTAAAAAACTACAACGCCCTCAACAATAAACACATGAAAAGTGGACTATGTTCAGTGCCCTTGCTACTTGCTTTCACTCTGGAGTCAGTCTGCCTGAGTTCAAGTTTAGACTCTGCTAAATACTGCTGTGTGACCTTGGGTGTAGCCTCTTGCTTTAATTTCTTTATCTGTAAAATGGCAATTACAAAGTATCTATCTCTTGTATGGAACCAGAAATGACCCCGAATAGCCAAAGCAATTCTGAAAAAGAAGACCAAAGCTGGAGCCATTACAATCCCAGGCTTCAAGCTGTGTTACAAAGCTGTAATCATCAAGGCAGTATGATACTGGCACAAAAAAAAAGACACTCAGATAAGTATAACAGAATAGAAACCCAGAAATGGACCCACAAATGTGTGGCCAACTAATCTTTGACAAAGAAGGAAAGAATATCCAGTGGATAAAAGACAGTCTCTTCAGCAAATGGGGCTAGGAAAACTGGACAATGACATGCAGAAAAATGAATCTGGACCACTTTCTTACACCACACACAAAAATAAACTCAAAATGGAAGAAAGACCTAAACATAAGACAGGAAGCCATCAAAATCCTAGAGAAGAAAGCAGGCGACTTTGACATCAGCCTCAGCAACTTCTTGCTCAGCACGTCTCCAGAGGCAAGGGAAACCAAAGCAAACATGAACTATTGAGACCTCACCAAGCTAAAAATCTTCTGCACAGTGAAGGAAACAACCAGCAAAACCGAAAAGCAACCAATGGAATGGGAGAAGATATTTGCAAATAACATATCAGGTAAAGGGTTAATATCCAAAATCTATTAAGCACTTATCAAACTCAACACTCAAAAACCAAATAATCCAGTCAAGAAATGGGCAAAAGACATGAATAGACACTTCTCCAAAGAAGACATCCAGATGGCCAACCGACACATGAAAAAATGTTCGACATCACTCATCATCAGGGAAATACAAATCAAAACCAGAATGAGATACCACCTCACACCCGTCAGAATAGCTAACATTAACAACTCAGGCAACGACAGATGTTGGCAAGGATGCAGAGAAAGAGGATCCCTTTTGCACTGCTGGTGGGAATGCAAACTGGTGCAGCCACTCTGGAAAACAGTATGGACGTTCCTCAAAAAATTAAAAATAGAACTACCCTATGACCCAGCAATTGCAGTACTAGGTATTTATCCAAGGGATACAGGTGTGATGTTGCGAAGGGGCATATGCACCCTAATGTTTATAGCAGTGCTATTGACAATAGTCAAAGTATGGAAAAAGCCCAGTGTGGAGGGGTTGTGGTTGGGGGGATGGGCTAAATCAGTAAGGGGCATTAAGGAAGACACTTGTTGGGATGAGCACTGGGTGTTATACATAAGGGATGAATCACTGGAATCTACTCCTGAAACCATTATTGCACAATATGATAACTAACTTGGATGTAAATTTAAAAATATATAAATAATTAAATAAAATTTTAAAAAGTATCTATCTCATAGGCTTCTTACCAGGATTAAACTAAATGAGCTAATATTTGAGCATTTGTAATAGTGCCTAGTGCAAGGTAAGCCTTATGGAAGGGTTAAATAAATGAAAATAAGTAAATACATTCAGCTTTTAGCCATGACATACTAAAATGAATGAATTGTCTAGAGATGGTAGGAATGATTCACTCTCAGCCCAGAAATTGTCTACAATGCTCTATTTAAAATTTTGTCTATAACACATTTTTCCAAAGAAGCACGCAGACCACACATAAGCACACATCACTGTAACAGAGGTGATGGCAGAATCCATAAACCATATATAGAAGGTTGTGGACAGGATGGAACAGACTCCCTCACAGTCTAACTTTCCTTTGGGTGTGGCCTCTAGGAGGTGACAGCAGGAAACGAGACAGAGGTCTAGGTATTCATCACTCCATGTCATTCCCTGCTCATCCGCACATTGCGAGGCTGCTTCCTCCACTGAAGCTCACGGCACTTATTAGGCAGCCTTCTGGAAAAGAAGGTTCTAGAAACTGCTCCCTGTCTGGTCCCTCTCAGGGTCTAGGGGTGCCTTCCATAATTACTATCTTGCTTTCGGGTGCTTTCTTTCCCCTATTGGATTTTCTTAATGGCCTCTTCATTAAACTTATCTCAATTATTTGTGTGAGCATGCCGCTTATTTCCTTCTGAGACAGTGATGCAGTCTAATAGCAATCATATGAAATATGTCCTAATGTCCTCATTGATAATAGCTATATTTGGGGAGATCTTTCCCTAGACCAGGCACTCTACTAAGGGTTTTACATTCAACATTCATTTCATTCTTACAATAACCCTGTATGGTGGGTATTATCATTTTTATAGATTTGTATACTATGTTTTTAGAGAGGTTTATTGGCCCACATTGTAAGTGGAACTGGTCTTACCACATGTGTGCTCTTGGTCCTGGGCACATTTTTACTGGCCAATGTCCTCAACTATAGAGGAGAGAAAAAGAGTACCTACTTCAGAAGGTGATTGTGAAGATAAAAAATGTTAATTTATGTGACACACTCAGAAAACTTGGCTTATAGGAGAGGCCAGTATGTGTTTGCTATTATTGCTTACGAATCCAAGGCCCGTTTACTACATTATACTCACTGCTATCAGACACAATACATATTTTCTTGGGAGTGGAAGATCTCTGTCCCAATTTTTAGACAACTTGTGTGGGGTTCTTTATTTTGTGCAGCGGACAGACTATCATTTAAACGTGAAACTCCTATGCTTAAAAAGCAATGTAGGATACTTAGTTCTTTTTCCATTGTCAGAAAGGCAAGTGTCAACAGAATCACAAAAAGTTATGGAATCTCCCCTGTTTGTGTACTGAATGAAATATAAGAACACAGATAACATCTTAAAGACCAGAAGGCTTATGATTCTTCTATTTATATATGGAGAAACTTGGGAAATTTGGCTACAGTCTCATTATTGTTGTTTTACTATAAGAAAAAAAGGGGTTCTTTGTGGACATTAGTGTGGATAATATGCAGGTAAAGTTCTGCCTCGGATGACAAGGGAAGTGAAGCTCACCTTCTAAAACCCTTTCCTATCGTCCCAGAATCAATTTGTACAAACTTGATGTACAGCCATACACTCTCTATTCTTTACAGGCAAAGGAAACCAGTAAGCTGAAGAAAATGTGGGAAGATTTGGGTAGAGCAATTCCGGACATGAAGAAACATACCAGACAGTTGCTGAACTTGGAGAAATGTTCTGACCACCATTTTAGGCTTTCCTCACCTCTACTGTCGTACCAAAACGATACTGTGACTCTGTAACAACAACAACCACAAAAATTACAAACACGTAAACCTAAAGTTATAACTATTTTAAAAATTGGAACGTGTCCTAAACTTGATAGATATTGGCCTAAAACCACTTTTAGTAGGCATATTCCCATGCGACTCTTTATTGTATTGTGTGCATAGAACTTTTCAGAACCACTGCTGAAGAAATGGTTAAATAAAGAATTTTGCTGCTCCTGTTTTACTACTTTATTTGGGCTTTATAAGTCTTTTAAAATATAAGTATACTTCGCAAATAGATCACACTCGGTAATTATCAGTCGCTTTTACCTGTATTCACGCTTTATTTATACACTCATTCAGGCAATTATCATTCACTCGATACTCACTTGTGCTTGCTAAACATTGGGAACATAAAGGCAGAAAAGATATGGTAGCTGTCCTTAAAATGTCCACAGCCTGGAAGGGGAGACAGACGGCAAAACAATAAGCATCGTCATGACTTAGAGGGGCTGTGGTTGAAACTTCATGGTTCGAACAGGCAGAGGCATAAATACATAAATATAAAATTTCCTGTCCTGGCAAAGGCAAGACCTATAGAGTGGTTAAGTCACGGAGCAGATGTCAGATAGGGAATGCTTAGTGGGGGAGCAGGTTTGGATGTGGTGAATTTGGGGTATCTGCAAGACATGTAGAAGTCAATGCCAAGTAGGCTATTGGAAATAAGGGTTTAGAGTTCAGGAGAAAATACCTGCCTGGAGACTGAGGAGTCAACAGCATCCGGGCAGGAGTTAAAGCCAAGGGTGCGAAGGAGTTCCTCAGGGAGAACAAAGCCAAGTTCCTCAAAAGAACCTGGGAGAACTTCACCCCATGAGAGGCGAGACCATAAAAAGGAGTCTATGTTGCCTTAATACCTTTCAAATCTTTTCCTGACAGCAAGTTTTGAAAGGATATCCTGTATATAAGGAAGCAGGAGAAAGAGCAGTGCAGGAGGAGGTAAGATAAACTTAGTCTGAATTTTTCATATTCTCTAAGTAAGTAGAAAAACATGGATTCCAACCTAGAATTCACAGCTCATTCGGTATCCCCATCAAAGCCACAGGCCAAGAGCTCAGAAGAACTTCTGGATACAGCATATTCTTAGCTGTTAGAGGCAGAATAAGAGGTTTTGTGAACTTAAAGATGGGTTTGAGGCTCACTGTCAGAGAGTGATTTGTAAATATATAGATTAAGTTTCCCCTTAAGGTTAGGTTGGAAACCAAGGATGAAAGTACTTGCTGAGAATGCTGATGTAAAATTGTCTTGGAAAGGAGAGGAGTGTTATTTACCTATACATAAATATGCCTCCAGGTTTGACTCTTATTATTATAGACCGTTGGTAAAGAGGGTGTGTAACAGGTAATAAAGTATGTGGAAGACAATGCCTTTGATGAGCTGTCTCCCAGTTAGCATCCCCTGATCTCATCTCCCATGCCAGCCCCTGAAACTTCTCGGCACCAAAGTCCTGCACACGGCGTTCTAGGCTGGGATGTGAGCCTCACAAGGAGGTCTGCTGTGAGTTTCCAGACCCTTCCCATGCTGACTTACCATCTCTGTGACCTTGGACAACTTCTGTAATATCTCTGAGCTTTAATTTTCTCGTCTTTAAAATGAAGATAAAGCCCTTACCTCTCGAGGATTCTGCATGATGGTCTGAGTACCATCAGAATGGGGAATTTGCCTGGTTCTGGACTGATTCTCAGCTCCTAGAATAATAGGCACTCCTCACATATTTGTTGAATAAATAAATGTATGTATGTCCATGAAGTATATAAGAGTAAGAGTGTCTAAATGTAATTTGGTGCTTAATCATTATTCCCTTCTTGTCCCCTCCCAGAAATTAGTATGGGCACTGCCTCTTTCTGACCCCCAGGCTCAAGATGGAGGGTCCATCCATTTTGTCATCTGTCTTCACATATTACAGAAGTATATAAATGAAGGAAACACCACTGAACTGACTCCTTTGATGTAGAAGACTATGCCTGAAAATGACAGTATTATGGGTTGAAGTACTGTTAGAAAACAATCTTTCAATGTTCCAAATGGTTTCCCAGGACTGTTAATAGGAACAATGTGGGAGTAAAAACATGTCAAGTCCAAAAATGTGGGGGAACACCGCCTTGAACAGGCTTCTTTCCTCTGGGACGACTCAAAGCCTTTTGTATCCATATCTACCTATGTGAATTCTCCAAGAGGGGAATAGAATACACAGTTTCCCAAACATATTTGATCAGAGAACCCTTTGGTCATAGAATATCTAATGGACCTTGCATTGGGAAATGTGGATCTAATTATTAGCTAGTTGAGTAGACACAAAACAAAAAGGATTTATTTTTATAGGACAGTAAAATGCTTTTTTAGGTCAGGGAAGGCTTATTTACGAATAAGATGTGGAGTTCTCACAACCCAAGACAGTCATTGAGGAAATTTCATTCCAATGAAGCACTTAAATGAGTGAAAACAAATGAACATAAAATAAGTATATAATAACACCTTGGGAAAATTAAACATCTCTCCATTTAACATCTGTCACATAGATAACCGTAGCAACTAGATTGATTATGGGAGAGGAACCTGGAAGTTTAAAAGGGAAGCAGCTGAGTTTGCTTGTATCACTTGCAAAGGGACTACTTTCTTTGGCAGATTGATATTGCACAAAGGTTTGAAGTTTCATTAAAGAAGGATGGTTGGGTAGCACAACGGTATGTTACAGAATACGTGTGTGTAATCAGACAGCACATTGCATTAGACTGTCAGAGAGTGTAAGGGTATCATACATGCATTCTGGATTGTACTATGCCTTAAGTAACATCTTTTCGCAGGGAAACTATAACCATCACGGCCCATCTATAATAATGAAAATATGATCAGCACATTACATGTAGAATGGCAGATGGATTTTCTTCATCGTAACTGGGATTTTCCCCCCATTGTGTAATTTTATAATGCTTCCGTATCTATTATAATTTTGAAAAGCATACATGTTTGCATTTTTTTAAAGGTCTGGTTATGTAAAATGGAAGATTTTTTTTAAAAAATGAACAAAGCCAAGTAGCACAACAAATATCCTAAGTTAATTTTTTTTAACTTAAATTCTGTGTCAAGGGGTGCCCACACCTGCAGATTATATTCTCTTCTTTAAATGTAAACTTCCTGCTGAAAGCAGGTCAGAGTTAACAGCTGGATCAACTTGGAAAGTTTTTTTTTTTTTTTAACAATTAGTTTTATGTTCTTTTAAATAATTGCTTCATTATATTTTGTACATCTGTGCAGGGGTCTGATGATGACATTGGTAAATTTCCAAATAGATGTAAAACTGGGGAATACCAGTTGAGCAATAATAGAACCCACCTGTGGGTGAGAAAAGAGACTTTATACAGTATTACCCCCCCCCCCACCACCACCACCAAATGTCTCACACAAAAGAACTGATTCTGCTCTGTGAGGACATGTTTCCGCTTCAGGTGAGAATATCAGACACTGTGTTTTTAAAGAAGATAGGCTGTAGGTAGTTCAGAAGAGACCAACAAAAATGATAAAAGGCCTGGAAAACAAGACCTATGAGAGAAGGTTAAGAGCATGGGAATATTCATTCTAGTTGAAGGAGGCTGAGGGGAGATATAACTGTCGACCTAAAAGTTAAATGATGTTACAAGCAGAAGAGGCATTAATTATTAGTAGAAGTAGAACAGGGCAATTAGAAGAACAGAGCTACACCCATTCTACCTAATATTAGGAACAATTTTTGTAACACAGAGTACATTCATATGATGGAGTTGAGTGCCAGGAAAGTCTAAGGCTTTAGCAGCCGTAGATTCAAGAGGGAGTTTGTAGCAAATCCTTCTGAATGATAGGAAGAACACTGAAATCAGTCTGTGGCCTGAAAAATGGGTTAGAACTTAGCTCTTCTGTTGCAAATGATCACATGAATTCTTCATTGTTGTAATGATTTGTTCAGTCGGGAAGGAAAGGTGTTTGAGGGCATTCGTAGATCCATAAATCATTCCTAAGGGGCAAGCATCAAAATTCAGAATAAACGTATTCTTAAATACTTAAATTACAAATGGCTGATGTGTTCAATAGAGAAGCAAAACCAACAAATACAAGAGCTTTGTATAGCCTTGATTTTCTTTAGGAAACTACACTGGAATGGGTTTTAGGTGGAGTTCATCCCACTGCCAACCCCAAGTAGGGGTATGGGACTTAGTTCTGGCCATGAATGTGCATTAAACCCCAGGTTTAATGGCATTGGCATTAAATGGAATTGGCATTGAAAGCCACTCTTCAGTCTTATGTTGGAGCTGTTAGAAGCAGGACCTCCTCTTTTCTGTGATACTTCTCTGCTGATAGAAAGTAACCTGGGGTTGTTACAGGTCATCTTGCCACTATATGGAAAATTTGCCTTGGAACGAAGGGGAAAAGTAAGGCGGAAGACAAAGAACGAACTAATACATTCTTAGAATAGTATGTGAACACCTTGATACAGCCATGCCTGCAGGTGGATATTCCTGGACTTTTATATGAACCAATAAATTCCTTTCAGCTATGGTTCTTCACAGTAGTATTTTTTTTAAAGCAAAGATCTCTGCCTCATAGAACATACTTTCTAGAACAGAAATAGGCAATAAGCAATAAGCATAATTAAACAGCAAATCATATAGACTGGTAGATGGCAAATGCTGTGAAAAAAAAAGTAGAGCAGGGCAAGAAGTCGGGGTGAGAGTGGGAGCAGGACAGTGAAGAACAACTTTAAAAACGAGTGGCCAACCTTGGACCCTCTGAGAAGGTGACATCTGAGCAAAGACATGAGGATGTGAGGGGCATCTGGAGAAAGAGTATTCCAGAAAGTATTCCAGAAAGTCTAGACCTTAAGACAGGAGATTAATAAAGGGATCTAAGCAACAAGAGCACCTGTGCCCTACCTTCCTTTCTCAGACAGAAGCATACTAATTTCTTTTCAGCCATATTTCAGTTGGACTTAGCCAGTTACTCATTAATAAAGGGTACAATTTCATGCTCAAAAGAGAGTTCTAGATTTTAAGAGCTGAAGTTTAAAATACACTTTATTTTTCTAAATATATATATCATTCTTCATGTGCATGTGTATAAAAACTTTAATTTTTCTCGGTCCCACTGATGGATAAAGTTTCCAAAAATGAGATATTTGGCCTTTGCTTTACTTTTAAAGAATAAACCAAAATTTAATCTGTGTACAATGATTCCACAATCAGAGTTTAGAATATTTTCTAAACAACCACTTAGAACAAACTATACTAAGTAAGGAACTATCAGCCTTAACAGAAGCAATCCTGGCAAACAATTATTTTCATTGCAGCACTGACAATTATGTAAATGTGTCTGGAACAGCATTGGGCACCTAATTATGACATCTAATTATGCCAATTTATTTATACACCTCCTTGAACAACATTTTATTTATAACTCCCCCATTCATTCAAAGACAAGATAAAGTAAGGAGACATCAGCCATAGATGATTGCCTCATCTTTGCCTTATGAACACAGCTAATCTATACGAACCTGAACAATCTAGGGTATGGCTTGTTCATATGAGAATTTGCTTTTTGCCCAGTCACTTTTGGATTTCAGAAGGTGAACAGAAGTGACCGTGGCTCTGGCTGAAGAATTGATAACATTAGCTATCCTAGCAGGTAACTGCTAGCAGAGAGAGCTCTCCCGTCTCATCTGACTTAGGCAAAAAAAATCAACGTTGGTAATTCCTTCTACTAAGGATGAGCAGATTATTCTATTCTAAACTACAAATGGAGTAAGAATAACTCAAGAAATTAATATTGCCACCATATCATAGAATCATTTTCTACCATTTAGATGGTCCATTTCTTTTTCTTCTTTTTCTTTGTTCTTTTCTTTCTAGAACCCAATGACATTTCCTGGAATTAAACGGCATTTCTTGACTTCGGTAGAAGAAAGTTATGATATAATCTATCTCAGCTCAACTCCCTAGGAGCAGACCCTGGGATAAGGATTATTGTACTGAGTGTTTACTGGGGGAGTGCCCTCAAATAAAGAGAGTGAAGGAAGCAGTGTACGGCCGGGAAAGGAACCAAGCAAAGAAGCGAAGACAATTAGAGATCAGCTCCAGCCTTCACATGTGGAGCTCTGGAGCATGAGTTGCACTATGGAGCTGGGCCCACCTTGAGGCAAGGGAGCTGATGTTTGGTAAGTCAGGAGGATCTGGTCATCAGTCTGGCTCTGACAGCAGTGACGGAGGGGACGGGAATGAGGTCTGGGTTGGGTAGCCTCCCAGACAAGCAGGTCCCCATTTGACCCAGGGAAATTCCCCCCAGCCTACAGGGGAATGGGCACACCAAGGGGTCTAGATGAGGCACAAACAGCAACCTCTACAGGACCCCAGCAAATGGGCAGTCGGCACATCAATTGGATGGTTTTAAGGAGTTTCAAGATTGACCCTTATATCACTAGAATGGATTTCAGTTTCAGAGATGTGAAGTTAAACCTCTAGTAAAGTTTTTTCTCATTCTTGACATGCTGGGGTGATGCTGAAAAAGGCTAAAAATACGGGCAATTCTAGGCCTTTGTTTACCTGTAATGAGATTAGAAGATACGTCATTTCTCGGGTCTAAGCCTCTCCAATTCTAAATGACTTTTGAAGAACTTTTGCTTTTCAGAATGTGTGTTTTGCTCTGCTATCCTAAAATACCTAATTTTTGCCTGCATATTGCATAGCCGAGAAACCAGAGTGGCATAAAGGGCTCTACCCTGCTCTGAGGTTGCATCCAGACACTTGAGACTCAGTGTGGTCTGCAGCCCAGAAGCATTAGCTGGGAGCTTGTTGGAAATGCAGGCCCCAGCTCAGACCTAGTGAACCAAGAACTGCCTTTTCACAAAGATCCACGGGAGATTCGCGTGCATATTAAAGTTTCTTGTCATGAACTGATAACTGGACGAGCACGTGGGGAACTTGGGCTAGAGAGAGAGTGGGGAAGGGACTGCTCGTTAAGAACTGAATGAGTTAAAATCTCCCCTAATCACTGAAATGGAGCCATTCTCTGACCAGGTAAGTCTGCCTTGACTGGGGCGAGCCTAAGTCACCCATTGTCATCTTAGCGTTCAGCTGAGAAAAAAAAAAAACAAAACCAAAACTGTGTAAGATGTTAGCCTTTATTCCCTATCCTAGACGTCTCCTGGCCCCTGTTTTGGCAAGTCAGCCAAGGCTAGTGGTGAGATTATTCAACAGTATCTACTACAACTCAGAAAACTTTTCATGGGTTGCAGAAAGCAGGAAACCAAATTGCGTTTCGACTGCCAAGGAGGGAAGGAGTGAATCATTCTCATTCTATGGATGCCAAATCATCAATCATTTTAAATTAATTCTCAGTCCCCCTGACACTTGGGAAGAACCAAAAGACACTTGAGAACATGTTCTGGAGAAAACCTGGGGTGTAAGAGCTGTTACTTGCAAGGGGTACCCCCTCAAGAAGTGAATATTCCACACCCATTGATCAAGCTAAGGATTGCCAATCAGTCTGCAGTTCTTTACAGTATGTGATATTTGGCGGGATTCATTGGAACTCTGTAGGCCTGAGGGCACCCATATATTCCACACAGTTCTTTTCAAAATATTATCAACTTTGTAAATGATGCAAATGTGTGTGAGAGCCTATAAATTCTCCTGTTTTAAATATGATGCTGTCCCTTTGGGAGAATCTTATGGGCATAGATAATTACTTCTATATGGGGAATAATGAATCACATTTTTTGATTCATATCTACCCTCTTCTGGCAGCTCTCTGGCATAAATCATATGTAAATGAATGAAATGTTTTCTGAATTTTACTAGCTTAGACATAGTGTACCTCAAACTCAGAAAATATGTGTAAGACAAGGTAAGGTAGACTATTTCTGCCCCACCCATTCCATTTCTCTCTGACGTATGAGACACAAAACAATAGATTGGACCAATTTCCCATGTCACTTGAGAAAGATGTCCCAAAGCAGGACTTTCCACTGTTCAACAGCCTAGGACAAGATCTATTAGGGGTGGAAATGGATTATTAGAATTTTTTTTTTTTTAATTTCAGGGCGCCTGGATGGCTCAGTCGGTTAAGCGTCTGACTTCGGCTCAGGTCATGATCTCACAGTCTATGGGTTGGAGCCCCGCGTTGGGCTCTGTGCTGACAGCCTGCTTCGGATTCTGTGTCTCCCTCTCTGTCTGTCCCTACCCCACTCATGCTCTGTCTCTCTCCATCACTCAAAAACGAATACATGTTTAAAAAAATTTTTTTAAGATTTTTCAAAAATTTCTAAAGTCCCCTTACGTTTTTAGAGAGATCACACAGCAGTCTTCATTTTCCAATGTCATGTAACACATCTTTTATTCAACCAACAACCATTTATTGTGCCCCTACTAAATGGCCTGCACTTGGCTAGCTTTCTGAGGCTTCCAAAAAAGATTAAGACCTTGTATCTGCTCTTAATGATATTAAAGTTTAATGGAGGAAACAATGAAACCAATATATAATTTTAAGTCAGGCAGGTCTCTATTAGATAAATGAACAAAGAACCGTAGATGTACAGAGGAGTAACTCTCCTGCCAAATCAGAGACGACTTCCCAAGGAGATGGTCATTAGGAGTCAGAACTGTCCAGGAGGATGAAGAGAATAAAAGCTTCCTAGACTGAAAGCAATATTTGAATCATACTAACGACAATAATAGCTAATATTTGTTGCAGATGCATCATGTGCCGGAGGCTGCTGAAGCACTTTACATGGATTAGCTTATTTTAACCCTCACAACATTCACATAAACTATTCAATATTACTAGCTACATTTAATACCTGAGTAATTTGAGGCCCATAGACATTGATTTGTAAAAAAAAAAAAAAAAAAAAAAAAAAAATTGCACTCATCGTCACGAAAAGATGTGAGATTCTTGTTTCCAAACACAACATCACAAGTCTGGTGGGAGCAGCTTCAGTGTGGCGTGCTGGGAGACAAGAGGAGACGAGATCACGAGGGACTTAGTTATCATGGTAAGAAGATTGGACTTTACCCTGTCAGAGATGGGGGCATCCTAAGGGTTTTAAAGCAGACAAATGGCATATAAGCTTAGTTTTTCAGTATAAAAATTAGTGACCACATGGAGAAATCTGTCAGACTTGCTACATTGTATTAGAAAACTACTTGTATCGCTAGGACTGAGAAAGCATACATGTCAGAACTAACAATAGTGAAATTGAGGGGGAAGAGTAACGATAGTGAAATTGAGGGGGGAGAGGTATTTCTGAGGCAGTATGGGTAGGCGTTGAGGACTCATTGATTGGTGGGTTCTTTGGTTTACGTGAGGGGTTTCAATATGACTTTAAAATTTCTAGACTGTATCTCTAAATTATATTTCTATATTGGGTAGCTGTGTTTCCCCAAGAAGAAGAGCCAGCTTTAAGGGGACTATGTGGAGTTTTTGTACCTGGAGTTTCGTATCTGTGGAGTTTTGTACTAGGACAATTTGGGGACACCCACTTGAAGCCTTCTGGCAAATAATTGGAGATAAATGCATGTATGTACACTCATGCGCGCGCGCACACACACACACACACACACACACACACACACGGACATTCAATCACTTACCTGGTCATTCAGTTAAGAACGCTGTTGCGGGATCTAAATGATTCACATATCAAAGATCCTAAATAAATCAACAAGTATTTGTTGAACGAGTATCTAAATTATGTCAGCAAGAAAAAAGATGAAAGTCTATGGTTAAGGTAGGCTTTAATCCACATCCCCACTGCTCTCCTTGATATTCTAGGAAAGATATTGTTGTCTTCTTTTCCAAATCTGAAATGTTGATTGATGAGGCGGATTAAACATGTTGCTTTTCTTTTTGTCATTTTTCACATTTTGCAGGTTGGGGGCAAGGTAAATGGAAAACATTCACTTTCATTCAGTGCTGTACAAAGGATATTCAGAAGGATGTAGAAATTAATCTACAGCTGCTCTAAGTTTGATATAAATCTTTAAACTAATGACTGTGTTGGAAAACTTGCTGTGATTGTTTTGAAGTTTCTCAAGAGTCACTTTTGTTTTATTATAAAAGTCACAGCCATATCCCAGGGCTTCCCATTTCTTCTGAGGCAAGGAATGGAAAGCAGTCATGGACCAAAGAACAAACTGAGGGTTGATGGGGGGGTGGGGGAGAGGGGAAAGTGGGTGATGGGCATTGAGGAGGGCACCTGTTGGGATGAGCACTGGGTGTTGTATGGAAACCAATGTGACAATAAATTATATATATATATATATATATATATATATATATATATATATATGAATTCAAAAAGTATTCATTCCATAAAAGATCTTGTAAGGGAAGACTTCTGCAGATTTTAAAGAGTTTACTGGCTCCTTGGATGCCCTAAAGATGGGTAAATCTCATGGTAAAAGCTATTAAGTTTTTAAATTCTTTTTTAATGTTTACTTGTTTCTGAGAGAGAGAGAAAGAGACAGAGTGCAAGCAGGGTAGGGCAGAGAGAGAGGGAGACACAGAATCCAAAACAGGCTCCAGGCTCTGCACTGTCAGCACAGAGCCCCACACAGGGCTCAAACTCGTGAACTGTGAGATCATGACCTGAGCTGAGGTCGGACACTTAACTGACTGAGCCACCCAGGCGCCCCAAAGCTATTAAGTTTTTTTTTAAATGCATTCATTTATATTAAATACAATTGTAGCGTCGAGGTAGGGCTTATCTGTATGGTAGGTAGGGCCCAGCATGGAGGTAGGGCCTTTCAGTATCATCACGTTAATTGAACATCACACACCCACAAAGCCGAACAGAAATGAAAACCCCCTATTTCAGGGCAAGGATCTCTTCTCCCTTTTGTCACTCCTCCACCTCAGGGCCCACAGAGCAAATCTCCTGGAGACATAGCTCCCCAAGCAGTGTGGCCAACTACTATGAAGCAGAGAGAATAAGGCTCCGGAGAAATTCAAAGGTTAAAGAGGAGGAAGCAAATGGAGTGGTGGAGAAACGGATTCAAATCAAGGCCAGCACTTTAAAAAACAACAGAAAGAAAATCTTAAGGGGGAAGCAAACCTCTTCCGGAAGGAAGGAATGTCCAAATACTTACTACAAGGCAGAGAAATGTCTATTAAAAACAGCCGGCATTGATAATATGCATTCAAGTGAATATGAAAAAGACCAAGAGGGGATAACATGCTTCGGCCGAATATTTAAAGAAATCTACTCCCCGCTGAACTGATGAAAGAAAAAAGAATGTGCTCTCTTTAAGGAGAAAAACATTCTTGTAAGGAATATGCTTACTAGTTTCCCTGTTGACTCCCGTTTTAGCATATTTCTCTAGACTTGGTTTCTTGTCAGCATCTACAGGAAGAGGGTCTTGCTGTGTGGATGTGTATCTTAGCACAAAGAACAAAGGTTTTGAAACAGTCTGTGTTTCCGTCTGTGGGACGGACGTTCAGACTCTGTCTCTTTCTGCGTGTGTCGCCTTGGATAAATCTCTCTGACTTCTTAAGCCGCAGTTTTCTCATCAAGTGAAAAAAGTAAGCCTCACAGACTTTTCTGAAGCTTAAATGTGAACGGCCGGGGAGAAGGTACACTTGGTCCCATCAGATTCAGCTTTGAAAACGTTAGTTATCTCAAGCGCGGCTGCACCCTCAACCATTCAGAATCTGAAAAGCTGGTGTCAAGGCTTTTCCCAGCCAGCAGTTTGCAGCAGCCTGTGCTAGGGACACTGGAGGGCTAACTGAGGGAGAAAGAAACCTCCTTCTGGTCCAAATGAAGTGGGCTAAGTTAAGCTAGACTAGAAACAGATGAAGAAACAGAGTTCTTTGGGCCATCCATGACAGTTTCCATCCTGAAAGGTAACAAGATAGAGCGTGCGTGACAGCACTGGGCAAGTGATAGCTCTGTGTAAACACGTGACATTGTTATTATTTCTAAAGCATCCAGAGAGAGGTATGACAGACCTCGCTATGCTGGCTTTGGGCAGTGTGCATCTCTTAAATGCAGGTCAGATGCCTGAACCCCTACTTGACTCAAACTACTGAAGCTTCCATTATCTTCTTCATTGATCCAGAGAGGCAAACACAAATAAAATCCAAACGACTGTCTCCAACAACAAGGAATCTTTAAATGTGCGTCATTTGGCGGTGGCATTATCTTGAGACGATTATCCAGTGTATAAATGTTTATTGCATTGCTTTAAGATGCACAATGTAAGATTAACAATCATGGTGTTTTTTTGTATAAATGCAATATTTCTGCTATTGTGTTTGTGGAATTCAGCTAGATAATAATTGATTCCGTGACAGGGATTGGCTAATTTGCCAACAGTATAGTATAAAACACATTTATACAGTCAATTACACCCAAGTGCATGGCCTATTTGCTTTATAATTTCATAAACTTGCCAGCAATTTAAATAAAAAAGTTCCATTAAATTATCATATCATGTGATGGAATGATATTGCCAAGTATATTAAACCATGTGTGTTCAGCCAGAATTAATTAAATATTATTACTTTTTTCTTATTAACACATTGAACTTACCCTTCCTACTCTCTACTCGAAATAGAAGCCTATTAGTGAACAAAGTAAACTTAAGGGCAAAGTTTAAACATTTTCCTGAGGGTGTTTCATTAAGAACCCTGGTTCTTTTGTTTAAACATTTGCTCTTGGTAAATGTACTTGTATTGTGAAAATATTTTATGTTCTTAGATATGAATACTGGAAAAGTTTAAAGAATACCTTTACTTGAATTATTCAGGTATTCAAAAAGGAACATTTATGTCTTCAGCTTAGAGAAAGTCATGATATAAACCATTTCAGTATTATTTGTTTATGATTCTATTATTATCTGTGATTCCATGAATCTATCCAATCTTAGCAAGGGAAAGATACAAGTCTGGATAGTTTAGCAATTCAAAACCGAATAAAATATGATACTTTCCAATTCAGAAGATACCTGTTTCATATGAAATAAATTAACCAGGCTTCCTCAAGGGACTCATAGTTCAATAAATCTACAGCGAACAATAAGAATTAAACCCTTAATATTAAAGCCCTTGTTTTATTTTATGAAAAGCAAAACAGAGGTGAACTTCTCCCTGACATATACTAATTATACTCCTCAGATGCTCATGGTTACACACACTTTAACTTTTATTCTCACTTTTTTTTTTTTTTTTTTGCCCATATCAAAATTTGCCAGGTTGCCCCACACTTACATCCATTTGGAATCACAAGGATTTTTTTGTTTTGGTTTGGTTTGGTTTTTTTTTTTTCCTTCTTCTTTTTCTTCTTTTTCTTCTTCTTGCTTTTTTATTCAGTGGTCTGGCTTTTATTTCTAAATAGTGTATGTTATTTGTTTCATTTGATAAATAGAAACAGAGTTTTGTTTTCTCTTATAAAACAAAACATACATATCAGTCAGAAGCAGACTGCGGCCATCAAAAGGTAAAGGGAGATTAAGTTGAAGCATAGCAAGGGCTCATAGAATGGCAGGTGGCTAAAGGATGAGGTTTAACAAATGGACAAGAACCAGGAATGTTCCAAGAGCTGGACAGCAGGACGCACAGCAGGGGTCACCACATGGGAATGGTTGGGTTCCATGCCACCCCCACCCCTACAACAAACCTTACGGCTAACTCCTCCCCTGCCTTTGAGTTGCTCTCTTTAGCATCAAGTCCTGGAGAAAGAAGGTCACATGTGTGCCTTACAGCTCTGGGTGGAAAGAGGGAGGATCCAGATGCCTTGACACCCTCTTGGGGGTGAGAACTGTGCTCAGCCAGGAGGCACATGGCACACAACTGGGACTTCCCTCCAAAGGAAGATTAAAGGGAAAAGGGAAAAGTGCTACAACACAACCCTAAAGTAGTAGATATCAACAATGCTTGAACAAAACTTGCCAATTGTGAGACCATTAGTAGAGAAGTCAAGAAAATTAAAAAGGGGAAAATGCCTTCATAATTGGACTATCAGAGATTAACAGTTTGAACGGTTTCGCTTATCTCTCTCCATCCAGTCTTTCGTATTTACACATAAAAGTATATCTTACTATATCATATTATGACTAATATTCTACAACTGTATTCAAACTTTGAATATCAAATCTTAGCCTTTTCATTTTAATCTATATAGAGTCTTATCCACTCCATTTTTATGGCTTCCTAGTATTCCATTATTTGGGTTTTCATAAGTTTCTCAACTGATTTCCTACCGATGGGTACTGGGACGGTTTTTCATTTCCCCACTATTACAGACATCTCTGCACATTCGTCTGTGCCTTCTTCTCCAATTATTTCCCTAGGAATAATTCTCACAAGTGGAACTTTTAGGGCAAAGGACATCCTCATTTGAGAGATATTGCCAAATTGCCCTCCAGAAAGACAGTGACAATTTACACCCCCACAAACAGTATGTGAGATACAGTCATCGATATCATCAACTTCATCATTTTTCCCTTTTTAATCACCAGAAAGGTGTGAAAATAAACCCCACACTTACACATAAAGATTTATAATTACTAGCACTTACCTTAATAAGACAGTGCTTAAAATTGAGTAAGCATAACTTTCACAGCCTCCTCAGACTCAGCAGAAAAAAAATTATTGCAGATATTTAATCATTGTAGTGAAAAGAACTTACCTTGAATAACAGTGTAGACAGGAGTCTTTAACAGACTATATATTTTAGCTTGCTTCCTGTGTACTTTGTTAAACATAGTGTTCCTTATTTGATGTAGGTGACTTTAAATTTATATAATTGTACACATCAAAGCTATGAGTCAGCCAGAATTTTGTTTATTTGTGGTGGAATAATACAGATAAAGACACTTGGCCAATAGAATTCGAGTTTCGACCCTCATCTTTTCCCTTTAACGTGGTTACTGAAAGTCCAACTTATTTTAATCATCACTTAGTTAAAAAATCTTACATTTATGGAATCCTTATCCTTGAAGTTTCTTTGATGCTTATCTTGAAAACTTACAGTATTTCCAAAGCATTCCAGAACTCAGGGAAATTCTTGACAAGAGTAGACTGTACTAATGCCAAACCCGAAAATGTGAAGATTTTGCTTATTCGAATGAGTGGTGGTTTTGAATAAGGCAAAATCTATAATCTTAGTAAATATTACACACTATTATTAAAGAAGCAGAAAGGAATTGTGCTGGAGTTAATTAAGGCTTTAAGAAATGCCTGCTTTTATTGGCAAAAAAAAATTTTTTGTTGCAACAAGAAAACTAAAAATTAAGAGGATGGTTGGCAGGAATATTGATATGCTAATGGATAAACATGCTAATTTAGAAAAAACTAATCAGCAAAGACATTACTAATGGAAATGTACAGGAAAATGGCTAATGCTGTATGCAAACCTGGTATCTGCAAAATTAAGAAGAAACCAGTTTTGTTTTCATAATTGTAACTTGAAAGTCGGGTCTTCTCTAACTAAGCTTTTCTGTAGAAAGATGCTGACAAACTTACTGGGTTCTAGGGGAGCTAATTCACGCACACACATACTGGGCATATGCGTGTTTGTAATTATTATCATTATATCCACTTATATCCAGTAGGGACTAAGACTTCTATTCACCCAGTCTCATGGAGTCTAGGTGGCAATCTTTTTATGAGAAAAGCAGGCAATCACTGCTTGGGTAAAACAGTCTCTGACTTGGATGGGCTTGAAGTGGGAACTCCATGGACACACGATAAATATAATTTCTATTCTGCAGATAGATGTGTCTCTTCTGCAGAATTCCTTTCCCTTGTTTTCCCCTCTAAACT
The DNA here is from genome assembly GCF_014898765.1 of Herpailurus yagouaroundi. NCBI lineage: Eukaryota > Metazoa > Chordata > Mammalia > Carnivora > Felidae > Herpailurus > Herpailurus yagouaroundi. The sequence goes on along the minus strand of NW_024412400.1, from coordinate 23,065,198 downwards.
TAAAGATAGGCACTTAAATACCCATAGGTCCCAGGCTAATAATTTAATGACTGCATTGGTGCAGGTATAAGACATTAAGGAGTGGTAAGGGATTGAGACAAACTAGAGAACTAAGATTAGAGGGCAGATAATACCCAGTGGGAAAATTCCAGGCAAGAAAGAGCCCCCTGGTATTGCCAGATCTTCTGATTTAATGACATAAACTGGAAATATAAGCTTTTAAGTGAAATCTTCCCAAGTTGAAGAATGGTAAATCAGTCCACTCAGATTTAAAGCCACTCAACTATACATTTTTCTCCTCCCATCCTCATCCTCTGTGGTTTTTGTCTGAGTTCCAGGGAAATGGGAGGTGTGATGGCACTGAGGGAGGATTCTCATCCTGCCGTCAGACTGTGTACTCTCTGGCATCTGTTGATAGGCACAATTGCACCTAGTCCTCGGGGATGGCCAGCCCTCCATGTTGTCACCCACAAATGAGAATAAGAATGGAGGCACCCCCTTTTCAGTGAGCCTCCAAACATTTAATCCACTTTGCTCTATTTCTGACTGTTCTGTAACTAGCCTGTGTTATCTAGTTTGGGCTGGTGGCAATAAGTTATCCTGACTGATCGTGTGTCCTTTTGTGACTCTATTTTGGGTCAGCATCTTGGAATCTGATGCTTAAAAGATACAGGCTCTTGCTACTCAAAAGTGCTGATTTTCTCAAAACTATTACTCATTTAACTTAGAATTACAGCACCTTCTTAGAAGTTCATGAGCTTAATGCTGTCAATTTCCTTTTTCAATTTTTGCAGTAGCAACCACTCCCCAAAGATAATATGTATCAATGTTTTAGAAGCTATTCTGCAAAAGGATATTGATTACTACATAAAAATACTATCCCATCTCACTAGCTATCATTGGATAATTTTATTTTTCCTTAGACATTCAAACTTCTTATTGATGATTGATAGTTACTTATAAGTTTAATGAAAGAGGGGCAACTTGGTGCAAATAAATACATTATTGGAGATGAGAACAGAAATGAAAATAAGAATCTGATTGGTAAATGTAGAAAATGCCCCTCCGTGATATCTGTACATTAGGTTTTACTCCATTGTATAAATACACCATACCTATAAAGGGCCTTCTTCGGAATGTAGAGTTACTTGGGGGTACATACCAAAACTGTGTCTTCCAGTATAAAGAAAAACAGGTCCACTCTTGACATTCCAAGAGTTACATTTTACTTGTCACCTCCAACATTAGTACCTCTGAATAAAGCGATTGTTAACTTTTGTCATTGGTGAGAATCAATAAAGGTCTTAAAGGCAACAGCCATGGGTGGAGGAAGACTGTTACTATTCAGGGTTGAATTCACCTTTCTTTAGGTCAGAATTCTTGCCTGGCAGCTTCTCTAACAATTGGTGGGTACCTTTGGTGTTTTTCAGAACTAAAACAGGATTTATCACTAAGAAATTAGCACCGAAGTAAGTTGGGGCAGTAAAAAGTAATAGGAAAGAGAGACTCTAAAGAACCACCTTGTGCTCTGCCTTAGCTTGGGTCCCTTTGAAAGCAGAGGCAAAAGAATGAGTTGGATATAGGTCATTTATTTGGGAAGTGATCCCAGGAAGCAGGAATGAGGGAACAGGGAGAGTAAGATGGGCAACTAGCACAAGTAATAACCTGTACATTACCAAGCTGGTTATTGCTGTGAGCAATTGGGGCTCAACCCAGCTGGGGACTTGTGAGCAAATGTATAGAAAGGTCATCAGAATCGTGCCTCCAAGGATCAGAGGCCTGGGCAAATATCCACCAACACCCACTCCTCATTACTTGAGGGATATCCATAGGGATGTTAACCCCCTCACTTCCAGGGAACATCTGCGTGCCTTCTGAGCATACTGTTTTGACTGCAGGCAAAGTCCTAGGACAGAAAAACAGAGAGGTGCTGAGCTGGCTGATTGAGGTGGGCTGTCGTAGGCATGCCCGGAACAACCTACCACAGCCGTGTGGATTCAGAATTGAGCTGAGGGGATATGACACAGTATACAAAACACATCTGACGAGAGCACCACACTGTTCTTGGATCTTTCCCTTATGGAATGACAGATTTGTGGTGTGGATAATGTGACAAAGGGAAGGACGTGAAGAAAGTCTCCCCATCCACTAGTACCCTAAGTCAGTATCACTCTCAGCGTTGTAGTCTCAAGCGACCTAATATGGCCTCCCCTTTGTTATTACTTTTCCTCTTACTGTCTCGCATCAGATGATGAAAATCTTCTCTGATCTCCCAACCCAAATAAGAAAGTTTAGGATAACTTCTCAGAATCCAGTCACTTTCCGTATCTTGATCCAGTAGCCTTCATATCTCAAAAAACCGTCGCCGTTTTCCCGCCACAGCCTCAGCGCCAGACATGGATGTCTGCTCTCATCCATTTACCTTTATCATGTGCCCCTTATTATGACTTCAGTCTGGTGCATGGCAATGCCCCAGCACAAAGCACAGAGCCTGACCCTTTGGGGCACTCACCATGGTACTCACCAGAGCATTTTGTCTCTGCACCTTATATTATCATCTTTGCCTCTCTTTTTTTTTTTTTTTTTATTTTTATTTTTTAAAATTTTTTTTTTCAACGTTTATTTATTTTTGGGACAGAGAGAGACAGAGCATGAACGGGGGAGGGGCAGAGAGAGAGGGAGACACAGAATCCGAAACAGGCTCCAGGCTCTGAGCCATCAGCCCAGAGCCCGACGCGGGGCTCGAACTCACGGACCGCGAGATCGTGACCTGGCTGAAGTCGGACGCTTAACCGACTGCGCCACCCAGGCGCCCCTCTTTGCCTCTCTTCATAGCACAGATCACATCTCCATCCTTTTTAAAGCCCAGACCTCTCTGGAATTTGTTCAACTCTAGCTAATCTCCTCCCAATCCATCTTGAGAAGGTTTGTCCAATCCCTCTCTGACAAATGTCTTTAATATTTCACCGATTTAAACTTAGTGTTTCTGCCTTAAACCTCTCCCAGGACGTGGCCATTAACTCTTGCCCACGGTCAGGCCACCTTCCGGTCATTTCTACAGTCATTGAGTTTCAAAAATATAAGTGAGTAACTGAACAACCCAACTAAACCAGTTGACTGTAACTCATGCAAACAGAGAGCTCCTGTGATTCTCTACCCGTTGTCTTACCAAGTTTGTCATGGTCAACATATTTTTCCTATTATTTATAGTTTTCTATTTGTTTTTATCCGAAAGGTGGGGGGTAATGTTTTTCTTAAAATTTATATTGGAAGTCTTTTTTTTTTTTTTTTTTCTTTTTCACTCTGGACAGTTGCATTGCTCTGCCTCCTAAGTGCATAACTAATTCTTGTATTGTACGACTAAGTACTTTATAGAGTGCCACTTTTCAAACACGATTTGAAGAAACTTAGAACAGGGGCGCCTGAGTGGCTCAGTCAGTTAAGCACCGACTCTTGGTTTCTGCTCAGGTCATGATCTCACGGTTTATGAGTTCAAGTCAGGCTCTGCACTGGCAGCACGGAGCCTGCTTGGGATTCTCTCTCTCCCTCTGTCCCTCCCCCACTCGTGCTGTCTCTGTCTCTCTCAAAATAAACTTAAAAAAATGATTTTGAATGAAGAAACTTGGAACAAATAATATATATCCAGTAGGAGTAAGAAAAGCAAAGAAACAGGAAACAAGATCCGAGGAGGGATAAGAGGGAAATGGTTAAACTGGGCACAAAGATCAACACAGCTCTAATGAAGGAGCAAATCTGGATGACGTCTCCAGCGACTGGCCTATCTTCTGTACTATTAGAAAGAAGAGGGCACGTTCATTCTTTAAGGGGAAACAGTTTCTCCTGGCACTAAGTTCTAATAAGTGTATGCAACCTAACACAGGTTAGAGTAATGGCATGGTAAGTAATGTCCCGATAAACATTTTGCAAGGAAAACAGAGGTTCTTCCCATGTGGTTTGCTTTCTTCTTTCTTTCTTTCTTTCTTTCTTTCTTTCTTTCTTTCTTTCCTTCTTTCTTTTTTTCTTTCTTTCTTTCTTTCTTTCTTTCTTTCCTTCTTTCTTTCTTTCTTTTTTCTTTCTTTCTTTCTTTCTTTCTTTCTTTCTTTCTTTCTTTCTTTTTCTTTTTACTTTATTTTAGAGAGGAGAGAGCAAGCAGGGGAGAAGGAGAGCAGGGGAAAGAGAGAGAGAGAGAGAGAGTCTTAAGCAAGACCTGGGATCATGACCTGAGCCAAAATCAAGAGTCAGACACTCGACCGACTGAGCCACCCAGGCGCCCCCTCATATGGCTCTTTCTTACGATGACTCTGATAGAAGCTGAGGCCTTAAGATCAAATGTGTGTGAAGGAACAAAGCAAATTCTCTAATGTTCAAATAAATAGCTGTTCCTCGGCTTACATCAATCCACACACAGAATTTAGAAAAATATCAGAAGTGTTGGAATATGCACAGTTTTAATTTTCTTCTTTTTAGAGCAAAATAGGACACGCTTATTTTAAAAATAGGAAATAATAAAAATTTAAGTTTCATTCCCACTGCTATCTTACACCAACATTAAGTTTGGTACGTATCCATTCCTTCAGGCCATCTCCCATTTCTTTTCTCTCTCTCCCTATAAAAACACATAGAGTTCTTATGCTTAAAATATTATATTATATACATATGCTTTAATTGGTTTACTCACACAGTATACTATTTCTCTATTATGCTATTTTTTTGTCCGAAAGCATTTTTCCCCCCTGGCAAATCCTCTGCTAGGATCTGCAGGAGAAAAAGTGAAAATGAAGTAAGTGTTTTGACCAGTAGATAAAAACATGGGCTTTACATTTTGGGGTGCAGCTAATTATGACCTCCCTTGTTGCTCATTTGGTGATCTTAGACATATGAGCTTTTACACCTCAGTTTCTTCATCGGCACAGTGGGAATGATAATAGCATACCACCTTTCACGCAGGACTTTCAGTAAGCTTAAATGAAATATTGGAATGGTAAGAACAGCCCTCGCAGACAGAAAGATCTCGTTCCCTTTAGAAAGCTGACTAGTTGGTGGTAGATAAGATGTTCTGCTGGGAAAATTGACAAGGGCACTCCACTTCCACACAGGTTTCCCTACGAAATCTGCAGATAAAGCCCCATTTTATTCTGGAAGGAGGTTTGGATTCTCCTCATAAGGGTCTTTATAACAGCTTGACTAAGAGACCCAGCACTCTAGACCACCATGTACGGTATAAAGTGTTAAAACGGATGGTTTTTAGAGATGTTATTACCAGTTGTCAACCTTCCACATAAAGAAATCACTAAAAGGCCCCATAGATACGCTAGTCATGACCGAGAAAGGTTTTTCACAAAGATGCTCTCATTTGACTACTATGAGGCCTCTGTGAGGTATTGTTTATATTATTTTTATTTTACAGAGGGGAAAAACTGAAGGTGCCGAGTAAGCTGATACTTGAACAAGGACACAGAGCTAATGCGAACTAGATCTGGGACACAAATCTGGGTGTTTGGATTTGGAAATCTACGCTGCTGCCATTCCACCGTAGAAAACTCGAACAATTGGGGCGCGTGGGTGGCTCAGTCGGTTAAGCGTGGGACTTCAGCTCAGGTCACGATCTCGCAATCCGTGAGTTCGAGCCCCGCGTCGGGCTCTGGGCTGATGGCTCAGAGCCTGGAGCCTGCTTCGGATTCTGTGTCTCCCTCTCTCTCTGCCCCTCCCCCATTCGTGCTCTGTCTCTCCCTGTCTCAAAAATAAATAAACGTTAAAAAAATTTTTTTTAAGAAAACTCGAACAATAATGTCAGACTAACACGAATTTTTAAGTTATCATTGTATTGCAGTCGAATTAATCAACAGGCAGATTAGTTGGTGTATCTGAAGAACTGCAAGTGAAATCTCATAGCAATCTTAGTCCTAAAATATGCATTCATCAGTCTGAAACTTTCTGATGATTTACATTTTTACACCTGAATCTAGCAGACGTTTGGACTGTAAGGACACGGAGGTCAATTTCTTTTTTTTTTTTTTTTGTTTTTTGTTTTAACGTTTATCTATTTTTTTGGGACAGAGAGAGACAGAGCATGAACGGGGGAGGGGCAGAGAGAGAGGGAGACACAGAATCAGAAACAGGCTCCAGGCTCTGAGCCATCAGCCCAGAGCCCGACGCGGGGCTCGAACCCACGGACCGCGAGATCGTGACCTGGCTGAAGTCGGACGCCCAACGGACTGCGCCACCCAGGCGCCCCATGGAGGTCAATTTCAAGACTGCCAGCTCATTGAATCCTGCTATCCCCTCTGGGAAGTTCGTATTGGTACAGGATGCAGCAGTTCACACAGTGGGCCTAATGGCATTGGTATCGGTTAGAAGCTGCTGTTTGCAAATGCGATTCCAAGTGCTGGTTCTTCATCCAGTCATCCCTTGCTGGTTCGATGCTGTGTTGCCCTACCAGTCTTTTCTCTACATCTTGTCCCCTCGGAGTTGATGTCAACCAGAATTTTCCTTATCATCATCTAGCAGTGGAAGACAGAATCAACAAACAGTTGGACATTTTCTTAGATAGCTTTGCCCTTGGAATTTCCTTCTCCAGAAGCTCCTTTAGGCGGTGCTTTAACTCCTGGTCAAATATCCCTCCCACTGATTAAAAGATTGGAAAGTTCAGGGACTCATGATAGAAAGAACATCTGGAAATCTTTTCCTCCTTCCCTCCTTCCTTCTCTGCTTCCCTCTTTCCACCTCTTTACACTTTCCCTCTCTCCCTTACTCCATTCCATTCTATTCCAGTTCAGTCCAGTCTACTTTCCTTCCCTCCCTTTCTTCCTCCCCTCTCCTCTCCTCCCTTTCTCATCTCCCCCTTTCTCAGTGTCTCTCACTCTTATGCAAGCAGGAACACGCGCGCGCACACGCGCACACACACACACACACGCACACACACATCCTTAACTTTTCCTTAGACATCTCAGAGCAAACTTGCTGGAAGACTTAAGGCTAAATCAAAAGTGAATAAATGTTTCTTTTACTGGGAACTTTAACTTTTTCTTTGAAGTTTAATTTAGTTCCTGAATGTTAAAGACGATATATTTGATATCTGTAAATCTGTCTGTACTCGTCTGTGCATGTGAATATATATACATGAGCAAAATGAAAAAAAGAAAAAAATCTCCCAAACTTCTGCTTTGACTGCAAGATTAGAGGTTCTAACTTCTTGATTATTCCTTAACAAGAACATTTTAGAGAAATCAGTATCTTTTGTCCTCATTCCATATAGATTACTGCAGTTTGCAGACAGCCCTTTTTGCATATTATGTAAATAGAAAGTTACATTAACAACACTGTAGGTAATGTAGGAACATTTTTTTTAATTTCTCTTTTTTTCTGGTAAAAAGAGCTTCTGATTAAGAGCTGTGAATGCTGTTCATCTTTAATTCCATGCTGACTCCCCAAGTGCTGTCTAGGATGCCTCAAATACTTTTTGTGAAACCATCAGGCTGCCATTTGCATTCAGCGCTACCTATCCTAAAAGGTCGCAACTTAGCCCAATGGAGGACCTGTAGACTTTTGAACGTATCCTACTGAGTTACCTAGGTGAGGGCTAAAGTTGTGTGCTGTTGGGGGTGGGGCTGTAGAAATAAAATCTAGTATCCAAAGGTAGCATTTTTGTAAGTGTGTTGGGAAGCTGAGAGGCGGTGGGTGAAAGCAGACTTTGAGAGCACTTCGGAGCTGGGTAAATAAGCTCTAGCTTCAACAGAGAACAGGAGGGAGTGGGAGAGGGAAAGAGCGCCTTGATGCTCTTTACTGGGTGTGTCAAGTTATGTGTACATAAATAGAGTCAGTGCTTATGTCCATGCATGCTGCGAATTTTGCAAAATATTAGAATAATGAAATGCTATTTGATAGCTGGATAGATGACTCCGTTTAAGAGGTAAACAGAGAGCCTTCCTGAAGGTATTTCCAAACTCTCCCCCAAGGACAATGCAACAACAGCTATAAAAAGCTTCATTGTGGAGACTGGTTTTAATTGTTAGTGGAAAAGAAACGTTCAGCTTGCAAACTAAATTGGTGACCCTGGTCCCTGACTCACCAGAAACTGGAGAGATGTGGTCCCACCCCAGTACTGGTTTTTCCAAGGTCCTCAAAATCTTATGGAAGTGAATGATCCACCAGCTTTTCTAAGAGTATGACTTCTACCTTAATGCAGAGAAGAAAGTTGCTCTGTTGAGCACAGTCTAAGTGTCTGATTATAATTCATATAGCTACAAAAATTATATGGTTCATCAGTTGATGAGAGTGTCTCACCTTAAGAAGTTACTAATATTTCTCTCCTTGAGCGAATAGAGTTTGTAATGTTTCTATCCTACCAACGTCGAATGGATTCCTCCATGCTCTTTTTGGAAATGTTTGTTGTGATAGCATGTGACACAATTTACTTATTATTGTGGCAGTAGAAATTTAATGTGATTGAAAGCCATCAAAAGGCATAGCATCTGAATGTCAAACATGACTTGTATCTGTAATTCCAGGCAAGGATTTGGATGCCTGTTGACTTTCTTCCTCATCCACATGATTTTTTTTCCCCTTTCCACTAAGTGGCACTGTGCTATTTGCATTTTTCTGTTCAGGTCAAAATATCCGAACATTTGGAATGCCGGTATGAAAACCAGTTTAAAGCTTTGCTGTAAATTTCTGCTAAATAGGTTGGATGGGAAAAAAATACGCAGCAATTAAATTTTTATAAGAAAAAACTCCCATGAAGCTTACTCCTTTCTGTATTTAACTCTTTCCCACTTTTTCTTTCCAGCTCCATTAGCCTCCAAATAAGCACACCATATTATATATGTCGAAGGAAGTTTTATTTAGACTTATAAGGGCTGATCTATTCCCATACTGTTTAAATTAATGTTCAAAAAAGAATTCAAACCACATTCTAACATTTGGACTATGTAAGAAGGAAACAGATTTTTCGGGAAAAAAAAAAGATGTTGTTTTAGCTAGGCAGAATGGGCTGTAGGAACATAGACACGTGCAGACGGATTTCTAAATGTGTGTATTATCTGATAAGATCTGGGCTGCTCGTGTGTCAATTCAGAAAGTCAATGAGTGCAGGAGCAGAAGTACTTTCTTTCCTTCCTTCTTCTTTCCTTCCTTCCTTCCATCCTTCATGCCTTCCATCCTTCCTGCCTTCCTTCTTCCCTTTTTATTTCCTTTTTTTCTTTATTTTACTTTTTCCCCTCCTCCTCCACTTCCTTGTCTTCTTCTAACAGCTTGGAATTTACTTTTATCTCAGCCACCTGCAGCCTAAGGCTTGGAAACACTTTGGTTCTTCACCTAACCGGTTACTTTTCAGACCAAATTAGCTCCAGGCATGCAGGATGACTTTGAATAAAGAAACTAGAGTCTCTTGAAATAGAATGGCCTCGATTTGCATTAGAGTAACATTTTGAGAATTAAGTTCTGATCACCCTCTCCAAATTCAGCACACCATTGACAGACAGCATGCTTTGTTAGGTTGGCGTCTATACAATCATCCCACAGCAAAAAATAGTGATGGAATAAAAAACATAGCTACTGACTATGTGTGTGAGTGGCCACCTTTAGTTTTCAATACAATAGGTTTTTCCAGTCTCTCAAGTGCAGCAAAAACACTGCCAGATAAAGAAGCATAAATGCAACCTTGGAAAGGGTTGTGAGGCCAAAATGCTATGTATATGTGTAATTGTGTGTGTGTGTGTGTGTGTGTGTGTGTGTGTGTGTGTGTGCAGAGCCAGTTCTGTTTGAAACTAATGAATTACATTTCAATTAGCCAGCTTTTAGCAGCAGTTACTTTCTTTGGTGTGTTGGCTTCTATTTGTAGCACGTATGGTAATATATTTTTTCTCATAAACGAGGTGTATTTTTTAATCAGAAAAAGAAAAGAAATTAGTGAGCCAGAAAAATGTCAAAGTCTATGTTTTTTTTTAAATATATCACCTTCTAGAGAATAGCACCACTCTCTCGTCCACGTGCAAAATATTATACCGTTGCCTTTGAAATTAGCTAACATTCAAAAGGAGAATGAATTTACAGATTTCCTCGAGCAAATGGATTACAGGGAACCCGGAATGGCAGTGAAACCAGCGCGGTGCCATGAGCTAGCGTCACCAAGGAGTGAGAAAGACTGCCCCGATGCCCTCACTGGAGGACAAAGACTGGCAGGGTGGTGGAGAGTTGGCATGCATCCCTTGACACTGAGTCCTTTGGGATGATCTTCAAGCAGGAAGTGCTGTATTGGGATGCTTTAATTTCCTTATAATAGATTTGTGAAGATTCACAGACCGTTCATGACTCTGAAAGAGCCTACGTAACCCATTTCATCTTGTCCAAACTAGCCTTTCCCAAACTTGTTTCATCTTGCAACCCTTTTTGCACACCTCGTGTACTGCAGTCCCACTGAACTAGTTTGACAGTCAGGATAGGCCAGGTTACGCTGAGGTGACAAAGAGCCTCCCAAATCTCAATGGTTTATTTCAACACACGTTTATTTTCTGCTGATAGACCATGTCTGGCACATCCTTAAGGATCAGCAGGAGTGTTGTGTTCATTGTAGCTTCTCATGAACCAAACCCGAAGAAAGACCTAGCACATAAAGTGGGTCAGTGGTCATGCTAGAGGAAAAGAAAGCTCTGGAAAGTCTCATATATCTATCAACCATCAAATACCCTGAGTCAGAGGTGACTCACAGCCCTTCTGATCACAATTAATTGTGCAGAACTGGTCAGATTGTTCTGTGCAAACACAAGGGGGCAGGAAATATAATCTTAACTTGCGTCCAAAAGGCAGAGATTGTAAAATAATCTGGGAATAGCATTAAAAACTACCATATCTAGTATTTTTCAGAATATACGTTAAGACTTTCTGGACAATTTATGTCTTTTAGATGCTTCAAAACCCATCGTGCATTTTTTCCAAGATCGAGAAGAGTTGCACCTGGGAGAAAGGGAAGAGAGATTACAGCGTGGTAGTATATTGGAAATACTTCAATTATGTGAGCAACACCTTTTACACTTGAGCTTCAGAAGAGCTGAGTTAGGGGACGAGGGCATCGATTATGATAAGCGTTGTTTCCGTTTGAGAAAATCGAGACAAGTGTGATGGCTCTGTGGGCTGATACGGTATCCAAATGGCCTTTGTAAATCAGAAGGAAATGCTGGGATATGGGAAATGTGAACGGGTTCAAAATTCGAGACAGCTGGATTAGCAAGAATTATCACCACCAGTCAGTTTTATTCTGAACCCTATCAGATTTTTCCAGGACTTGTCCAAGTATTGGGGAGATTATTCAACAGGAATACAGTGAGAAGTAAATCTCACTAACAAAAATGTGGCGGGGGGGGACCCAGTTTGGGTGAGGTACAACTTGTTTCATAAATATCTTGAGAGCTTCTGGCCACTGGAAGCAGTGAACACGAATCATTAAGGAAAAAACTCATACGGTGCCACTGGAGAGAAAATTTCAACCTATCACTTCAGCCTCCAAAAAGACAGCTAAAAGTAAGAAGAAAAAAAATAAAAATAAATTCTGCCCTTTTTATGTGCTGTTGGACTCCTGTTGAGGAAGATAAATTCTGATTTAGTGCCGCCCGCCTCAGAAAGAAGGATGGGGGCACGGAATGACGTTTTACAGCCTTGTCTGGGTTGTCAGTGTAGGTGGGGCGCCAGGCTGTGGGGGCAGGTTATGCCACGACAGCCACCAGCAAGCCACAAGCCACGCTGTCTTGCCCATTCCACGTCCTGCCTCACCCCTGTCGCCCCCCAGCCCCCAAATCTGCCATAATTAGCCTTCCGAGGCTCACATTGCCACAGCCGCACGCCTCAGGCATTATCTCCTATCTGTGGTATTATGTGCTGTAATCCCACAGCTAAATGCGGTAACCCAAATTTCACAGAGACTCCGTAGCAGGCTTGCTAAGATAACCCATCTCGGTATGTGGGGTGCCAGGTCGCACGGAGCCTGTAGGCTTGGAGCGCTATGGATGCTTTGTGTAGATTCATCCTACGCACCCTATAGCTTACCCATCCTTCCAGAGATCACAGGAACCCTAAATAGCAAATATGGCATCCTAACTAGAACACCACCTGTTTTGTGCAAGTATACATGGGCTTCTGCCACCCGGCTGCTTCTCTCTGTCTCTCTGTCTCTCTGTCTCTCCGTCTCTCTGTCTCGCTCCCTCTCTCTCTTTCTCTGTCTCGCTCCCTCTCTCTCTTTCTCTGTCTCTCTCCCTGTCTCTATGGAGAAGAGACAAACTTCAAAATCCGTCTCTGTTGTCTGGCTTATGAAAGAGACATAAAACCAGGAGATACAGGCTCATGGTCTGCACCCAGGCCAAGAGTACCTGTGCCACCTACGCAACAGTGACCTACATGTATCTGTCACACATCATGCGCCTAAACATGCTCGCAGGTGCTGGGAGCCTAGGCAATAAAGATCGTTGCTTGACAAGCCTTTTTGTTCCACGTTTTAGATTTTTTTTTTGTGGTTGTTTGTTGTCACAAGGAATATATATATTCTCTGTCTCTTTCTCTCTCTCTCTCTCTCTGTCTCTCTCTCTCTCTGTCTCTCTCTCTCTGCTGTAGGATTGCTTAGAAACATGCGGGTTTTGACATATGCTTTTACCTGAAAATGTATCTACTCCTGCTGCTTTATTGGACCCCCTAATTACTTGTAAAAAAATAATAATAAATTGGGCAGGTGTTTGCTCTTCCAGTTGATTAATTGACAATGATTTCACCACAATTGACGACAGAAAGCTAGGAAGCTGCCGGTTGGAGTTCAATGAGGAATACACATTTTTCTACTCAGCCATGTGAATCAGCTTGAGAGGAGAATTTACAAAAGGCTCAAATTGCCAGAAAACTATATGTTTTTCATTCCAGGCTTGGAGATCTCTTAGTCCCAGTGTTGAGCCCTGTCACATATATAATTCTCTGTTTTATACATGTGAAACTCTGGAGCTGATAAAATGAACTTAGAGATGTTTTTTTTTCCCCCCTAAGTGCAAAGGATCACCCAGATCAGTCACTATTAAGTGTGGAAAGCAGTGCATTATAGCAGGAACAATAAAGGCTGATGTAAAGTTGACCATGCTTTTTCACGGTGTCGGTGGTATTTTGCTTTTCGATTTACCAACATCAGAAGCAGCCGCCGCCAGCCTAAGATGGTCTCTGAGGACGGTACCTCCCAGCATATTAGCATAGTGAAGTTGGGGCCATTTTGTATTAATTTTTTCATAGCTTCCGAGAAGGCCACACAATGCTTTCCGACTGGTGAGTAAATAAAAATAAAGAGGTCTAAACTTCAGAAATAAAGAAACCAAATGAAGCACTTTTCTTCATTTTTAATTGATAGGAAAACTTCCCAGGTCTCACAGGGAATCTAGTGATGTTCAGGACACATGGAATATTATAGATTTTATCATTTTAATTAAGAAAAGTCCTGGGCCCAAAACTTAATTTCAGATGAGCAGGTTTTCCGAAGAGAAGTAGTTTGACTAATAGAATTTTTGTATAAAATAAGAAAGTGGTGAACTATGTAAAATAAGTTAGATTCAAGGTTTGGCTGGAGTTCAGGCCGTATTTTTATGTTGATCCTTAGAACTCATTCATTCACTCTATTTTTATTTTACAGCTGGGCTTGTAAGCATGAATAATGTAGATACACAAATAGCATAGAAAGTGAGTGTAGCCAGGAGGTAACGAGAGAGACAAGAGTCCATATTTCCTGAAAACAACTCCAAATAGAAAAGACATTTTCATGCTTTTTAAAAGACAATAACAAAGAAGACTTAACAGCTATGTGTATCAACATAAAGTACCCCTTGAAACATTCTTTTCTAAACTTAGATGTTAGAAGACTACCTTACAGGGAATCGCCATGACCATTTTATGGTAGTTTTTTTTCTGATCAAATTTATAAGAGGAAAATAATGACATTTCAGGGTCATGTCACTAAAATCATGAAATTGGTGACCTCTCATCTTTCAAAAATCCCTCAACATATGATTGAGATTCTAAATATTTTAAAGGAACATTTCAACAAAACAAGCAGGTGATTTAAGAAAGAATGAATATATGAATTCACTCATATGTTTGCATAGAGGAATTATATTCCCTTTGATGAAAATGATACGGTATAGAGTAGAGACTTCTAAATATCATGCATTTACATAACATCTCCATTCTCTGAGACTCCTATCTTTGGCTATAAACCTTCCTCATGTTATTTTGGTATTCTGATTTGTCAAACAGATAAAGGGTTCAAATCTTTTAACTTGTCCTTTCACAAGAAAGAAATAAAAAAACACAGAAATGCTAGATTGAAAACTCTTTTTGCAGAGAGTATGAGATTCCTTCCCTTGCCCCCGCCGGGGGGGGGGGGGGGGGCGGTGTAAAAAAACAAAAAACAAAAAACATCTCTTCTCAGGCACTAAGCTTACTGAAGGATTTGCATGGTCGATTTCTTTTCAGCTCTAAAAAATTTAGATTGACTCTGCATCTCTCTGATGACTTTCTAAGCTGCCCTGTCTGCCACTATAACACTGGGGGAGTAAAGCAGACGTTTGCTGTAAGCCTCAAGGATCCAAGGGCACTAGGCTTTTTTTTTTTTTTTTTTTTTTGCACCTGAATCCAGTGATGTGCTCTTAGCATTTAGATTTTGCTAAGAAAATGAAATGGCAGCACCTTCCAAACTTGAACAGTTAAAAAAAAAAAAAAAGCATTTTATACAGGTGAATCGATCCAATTGTCTCAAGAACGCACACACAATGACGACTAACACGGCTCCCCCAAAGTAGCACAAATCAAGTTAACATTAAAGAAGGAATGGAGGGGATGGCGTTTGAGAACTTCATGCAGAGCATATAGGCTTCGCTTTCATAAAATTCTCCATTTCCCAGGTTCTACCTAAGCACCTTGATTGCCTTACAGATTAAACTGTGTATACTCAACGCCTGCTCAGGACAGGCTGTGAGTCAAGGAAGACACAGAGCAGACGGGCATATCCCAGCTGTAAAATTGCACATTCTACCATAAGTGAGCAATCCAGACTACCTACTTCATCTCCTTCTACCAAAATATTGCATTTTCCCTCCCAATAAAGATGTTTTATAATGGCAATGAGGTGCCATAACTCACGGAGGTTCTGCTGCTTACTTGCTCTCTGTGTCCTGTAACTCCCACTCTATCAGGAGAGCATATGTTGTATCTCTGTCATGAATTATGATTTGGTGATTGCACATTGGAATTTGCACTTGGAAGGCAGTTTCTCCACCCCCTCCGCAAAGATTCCCTCTCATTCATAGAAGGTCCATATTGTCTAATGGCTTCCATGTTGTAAAACAATTCCTTAGGTGCTGCATCCAAGGGCTTGGTCTCCTAAATTCTCAATTAGCAAAACCATCCTGAACTTTTATATAGGTGCCGAAGGTGCTGTGCCTCTCCATTTTGAAATAACCATTTGTGTGTACTACATTCAGGAAGATGATTCGCTCAACAATGAGCAAACTCAATGGCAAACGTTTCAGGTGGCAGTGATAAAACTCTCACTGGCACACATCAGGGAAAAAGACATCAATTTTGTTCTTTTTCATGCACTGCCTCCTACCTTTCTCCCAACTAGTAAATTGAGAGGATGGAAAGTAATGAAATGCAATTTGCTTTAGCCTTTGTGTTTCTGACTTTCACCAAAGGGATCCCAAACTGTTTTCCTATGGGTAGGCTTTCTTTCAAATGAATATTTATTGGGCATCTCCTAGTGGTAGATTGGAGCCCATTCATTCTGGCTCCTAGGAGCTGATTGGGCACATCTCTTCTCAATCACACATTTAGCAGATGACTCATTGTGAACTTGAAATAGGCCATTGTGGTAGTATTTACACTATGGAAATCAACAATCACCACAAATCTGGGCTTTCGCGGGGGAAGATATGGGCTAGTTGCTCAACAGTTACCAGTATATCACAGCCTCCTACCAGGAGGTAAAGTATTATACAGATGCTGAAGTTATCGTGTATGGTAGTCGTGAAACAAAAGTGGCTAAACACTACTTGCAAAAGTAGTTCATAAAACAAGGTAAAACTAGTTCAAATTATTTGTGGAAAAGATGTCACGTGGGCAATGTAACTTACTGGTTAAGGAATTGGGCTTGTTTCAATTTGGATTGGTCCACTTACCAGATAGGTATCCTTCAGCAAATCACTCCTCCAAATTTCAGTTTAGCCCACTGTAAAATGGAAATAATAAAAGTTAATTTCTTTATTCAGTTATTTTTTAATTAATCGAGGTAGTGAGTGTATGTACTTAGTGTTTGGCTCATACTGAGAGCCCAGTACATTTTAGTCATTGTTATTAAAGTCAGATAGTTGAAACATTGCCTATGTCATGTTAGTGGCAGTTTCTTCTTTACTCAGTTCCAATCACTTGACTCCTTCAGTGTCCTCAAACATACCAGTTTCCTGACTCTGGGCCTTTGCATCTGCTGTTCCTGCTGTCTGAAAAATCTCTCCCCTGGATCTTTGCCTGACCAGTTCCTTCTTAGTATTCTGACAGCAGTTCAGATGTCAGCTCCAGCAAGAGGACTTCCTGGGGCTCTCTTCCTTGGCACACATTTGTCCTCTCCTCCATTTAGTCTCCACGTTCCAGATTTCCCGTTCTCCTCCTGCACAACTTTCCATCATAAGAAGTTTCTGCTTTATTTGATGACATGTGTATTAACTATCTCTCTTACTGAATCTAACACCTGTGGGAGCGGCCGCCCTGCTTGTCTTTTTCACCAGTTAATCCGGAGCCCCAGGAACGGTGCCTGGCATGTGGTAGGCATGCAATAAATAGCAGTGAGTGATGAATAAATAGATGGTGACTCTGGAGCCACAAAAGTTAATTCACTACTTAGGTGGAGCAGATAGATCTACAATCCTATTTTTAGTCCAATTAGGGGTTGTTTTTGATAATAAAATAGAAATATTTATGGATCCACAGGAGGTAGAGAAGTTCATTAATGCTCTGGATAAATAACAGAACGAGCAGTAGAAAATCTATTGACAGATTTAATCAGGAAATTGTGAAAACAACCAGATATAGCTGATTTTGCAAGGCACAGAAAGATTGGATTTAGAATAACTTGATTGGGTGAATTTGAAAAGATGTTCTCTCTCTCCACACTGCTAAAAGTTTATTTATCTCTGTGATCTTAGCATAATGATTGGAAATAAAAAAGCAGAATTTAAATTCCTAATCATTAGTCATCCTGATTATTATAATTTCGGATAGGAGGAGAGCTATAATGTGGACTAGCCTTCTTGGTATGCAAGACTTTCCATAGACTCTTGTGCAGGTGTGTGAGTGACAGTCTTCTTCCCCTGATCCTATTTGTTTGCGCCTATGAGGAGGGGAATAATGGATACTGGAGAAGGAAGGACAAAATAGACCAGTTTGAATAAATACTTTTTAATTTTTGTAGTGTCAAGTAACGAATTCAGCATTTCCATGTGAGAAGATATTTTTTTAGAGAGCATGAAAGATTTAGAGAGCTTTCAAAAAATTCATCCTAAAAGTGAAGGATTTTAATTGATAGAAAAAATATTTGCTACCTATTACACTCAGGGGAGAATTAGGAAGAGTATTATGAAGGTAGAAACAGAATTTTAACGTAGACATGCATCTCTTGCCTTATTGAGGAAAAGACATTTTATAAGTGGAAAAGAGAGTATAAATGCAAGGTATATGGAAGTAGAGCTCTTTATCTGTATCTGGATTAAATGCTCAAAGTCCAATATTTTTCTTTATATTTCAGATTAGCTAGGATAGAGCAGGAGGCAACATACATAACGTTGGCAGGATTTTCAATTACATTGTGGATATATAGTTAGATTGAACGTTGAGCGAAGTACATAAAGTTTCAGGTATCAATTGCAAGAGATTTAAAAGTCAATTATTTTATGCACATACATATGTATATGCATAGATGCACACACACACACACACACACACACACACACAAAATTGCCATTATTACCACTTTAGGGCAAATAATTCAGACAGGTATAGCGCTGCCCAATTCTCATGCAGTATTTTGGGCCTATTTCATTATGTGCAGGTAAAATTTTAAGAAATTAGTTGCAGATTCTCAAAAAGATAAAAACACTGATTTCCTCTGCCAAGAATTCCACAATTATGTGCCCATGGTATACAATGCGAGAAATTCAGTAGATGACTTTTATATAAAAGAAGCAGGCACCGAATTCCTGCACATGTAATTTATTATTTACCAAAAAGTGTAAACACATACCACATACAAATCTGTATGCCCACACTTGTACGAAGGCTAATTCTTATCACGGCTAACATGTGACACTATGTAGCAGGGATCGATCCTAAATCAAAATATAGTATGAAGAAACAGCATTTGGTAACAATATGCCATGTGCTGGAAAATCTAGGTGCTATACACACACACACACACACACACACACACACACACACATACACACATACACACACACAGTTGACCATTGGATTTGGACTGTGCAAGTCAACTTATACACAAAATTTTTTACAGTAAAGTACCGTAAATGTATCTACTCTTCTTATAATTTTCTTATTAACATTTTCCTTTTTAGCCTGCTTTATTGTAAAAATACAGTATATAATACATAGAACATATGAACAATGTGTTAATCAACCATGTATGTTATTGGTAAGGCTTTCAGCTTAGTAGTTAAGTTTGGGCAGAGTCAAAAGTCATACATAGAGTTTCTTTTTTTTCTTTTTTTAAAAAAATGTTTATTTATTTATTTTGAGAAAGAGAGAGAGAGAAAGAGTGGGAGAGGGGCAGGGAGAGAGAATCCCAGGCAGGCTCTGCATCATCAGCTCAGAGCCTGAGATGGGGTTCAGTCTCCCGAACCATGAGATCATGACCTGAGCTGAAATCAACAGTTGGACACCCAACTGACAAAGCCACCCAGATGCCCGGATACATAGATTTTCAACTTCATGGGGCATTTGACACCCCTAGCTTCCACATCATTCAAGGGTCAATGGTATATAAACATACACACATACATATATACATACATGAATAAATAAAAAATCTTTGTTTTCTTCCCTCTCGAATCCTCTTATTATATAACGTAAGGTGTACTGACCATATATCATTGTATTTAAGTGTTGTTACCTTTACATCATAATATTTAAGTAACGGGATATCAAGGAGAGGGGTGAACATCATCCAGCGACTTTGTATTCTCTTCTGAGAAAAGGATTAGTGTGTTTTCACTTGCACACAGGATAGTTGTATCATGACAGATGGAAGTATGACTTTTATTTAGAAATGAAGTACAGCTTAAGGAGATGCGCATGGGTGCCAAGTTGACAGGGGTTGAACTCAAAATGGTTAATTTTAATGTGCCAACTTGGCTGGGTCATGGTGCTCAGATACATGGGCACATATTATTCCAGATATTCCTGTGAGAGTTTTTTGGGATGAGATTAACATTTAAATCAATGGACTTTTTTTTTAAGTTTATTTATCTTGGGAGAGAGACAGCATGAGTCTGAATGAGGCAGAGAAAGAGAGAGAGAGAAAGAGAGAGAGAGAGAGAGAGAGAGAGAGAGAGAATCCCAAGCGGCTCCACACTCAGGACAGAGCCCGATGCAGTGTTCAAACTCACAAACCGTGAGATCATGACCTGAGCAGAAACCAAGAGCTGGATGTTTAACCAACTGAACCACCCTGGTGCCCCAGTCAGTGGACTTTAAGTAAAGCATATTCCTCTCTATGATGTGGGTGGGCGTTATTCAATCAACTGAAGACCTGAAGAGAACAAAAGATCGACCCTCCCTGAGCAAGAGGGATTTGTGCAGCAGACATTCTTTGGACTCTTTGCAGCATTGGATTTTCCTTGGGTCTACAGCCTACCATCCCATCCTGCAGATTTTTGGACTTGCCAGCCTTGATAATCATATGAGCTGATTCGTTAAAATAAATCTCCTTAGGGGCGCCTGGGTGGCGCAGTCGGTTAAGCGTCCGACTTCAGCCAGGTCACGATCTCGCGGTCCGTGAGTTCGAGCCCCGCGTCGGGCTCTGGGCTGATGGCTCGGAGCCTGGAGCCTGTTTCCGATTCTGTGTCTCCCTCTCTCTCTGCCCCTCCCCCGTTCATGCTCTGTCTCTCTCTGTCCCAAAAATAAATAAACGTTGAAAAAATAAAAATAAAAAAAAATAATAAATCTCCTTATATATGTTAATATATATTATTAATATATTTATAATATTTACTTATAAATATATAAATATGTATTAATCTACAATATGTATACTATATTACTATATAATATATAATACTATATTACTATATATTACATATAAATATAGTACATATATATATATATATATATATATATATATATATATATATATTATACACAACTGGTTCTGTTTCTCTGGAGAACCCTGACTATACATAGTTCAGTGAAGAAAGGACTCAGATCTCAATTATATACACGAGCAAAACGAAGCTCACAGAGGTTTCATTGTCCAAGATCACAAGGCCAGCAAGTAGTGGAGTTAGAATCTGAACTCACATCTTCTAGGGGCACCTGGGTAGCTCAGTCGGTTAAGTGTCCAACTTTGGCTCAGGTCATGATCTCATAGCCTGTGAGTTCGAGCCCTGCATTGGGCTCTGTGCTGACAGCTCAGAGCCTGAAGACTGTTTTGGATTCTCTGCCTCCCTCTCTCTCTGCCTCTCCCCTGCTGGCACTCTGTCTCTCTCTTTCCCTCTCAAAACTAAATAAACGTTAAAAAAAAATTGCAATCACATCTTCTAACGTGAAAGCCAATGTTCTTTTGCATGTTTTGTAAGGCTCTCAAAAGAGGCTTCTAATAATCAATCATCTCATCAATTCATTGATTATTGGGGCTTATAACTAACAATGATTATCTGTTAATCTGTAAACTCTGAAAGAACAAGAAGTATACCTTAGCCGTCTCATCGGCTATGTCTAGCACAATGTCTGACACAGGACTCACCAGAAAACACACATGCGCAACCACACATTTCCCCTCAGACATTTACCCACATCACAAGCACCCTACCTGTGTAACGTCTTTAACTGGAGAGTCTGCAGTTTATGTAAACTTGGGCAACAGCTCAATTCCTTTCCTTCAGTGTTTGACCCCATGTGTAACAGGGAGCAAAGGCAAGTCCTCCTAACTGCTCTGAGGTTCCGTTTCTTTGGTACACCAGAGTTTGACTTGGGAAAGGGTTTCCCAATTTTCAGACTTCAGACATTTGCAAATAACCTTCCTAATGTTTTACTGCCTTATTCACATGTCCTCAAAAGAGCACGGACTGCTGCTAAAAAGAAAGCAGAGATGATAATGGGGACACAGTTTAATATCAGCTAAGCAGTAACATTGTTGGGTTTTGAATACTAAGATAAACACATAAATGTTTAAAAAAAATGGAATTGTCTATGTGCAAACTAAAATTTTACAGTACTACCAGTGAAATGAACGCTACACTTTGTGGGGAAAAGTCTAAATTAGAACAACCCAAAGTCTTGCCTAGTTCTTCTGTCTCTATATGTTTATAAATTGAGTACCGAACAGTAGATAACTCTATAATTTACTCCCGATATAACCTTCTTAGTACTCCTCCAAAATCTAAAATCCCCCAAATGTGATGAGATATTCTTAGTCTTCAGTATTCTTACTTTCTCCCTGGCTGCTCCTATACTCCTGTTTCAGCAGGATTCACGGGCCTTGCAAAGGGTTTGTAGACAAGTGAGAATATACACGTTTCAAACTTCAAAGGGTCTTTTCCAGAAGATTCATCAATTTTTTTACTACAACCCACACTGTGAAATGCATATATATTGTGACCCAATGTAGATGTACATATATATACTATATATATAATAAAGTTTTAATGAAATATGCTTATACTTCATTCTGTTCTATTAATCCAATCTATTTCATTTTTTTAATTGTAGATGGCCACTCACCAAATTTATCTTATACCATTATATTCATTGCTTGTTGCTGTGTAACAATATTGCCACAAATTCAGCAGCTTAAAAAAGCACGTTCTTATTGTGTCACACTTCCCATGAGTCAGGGATTGATGTGCACCTTGGCTGCATCCTCTGCAAGGCTGCAGTCAACAGGTCATCCAGGGCTGGGGTTTCACATGAGATTCAACTGGGAAAGGATTCATTCCCTTAGTCACTTGGTTTTTGTCAGCATTCAGCTCCTTGTAGGCTTGCTGGACAAAAAGGTTGGGTTTCCGGCTGGCTGGAGGCTGCCCTTAGTCTCTAGCCATGTGACCCTTTCCATAGAGAAGCTCACAACATGGCAGCTTGCTTTTTAAAGCCAGGAAGGGAACAAATCTCCTTGCGAAAACAAGTACTACCATCGTATAATGTGATCACATAGACGGAATCACATATACCCTGATAGCTGCTTTACCACACTCTATTAGTTGGAAGCACATCATAGGTCCGGTACATACTCAAATGGAAGCAATTATGCAAGGGCGTTAATACCAGGAGAAGACTTGGGGGGGTCACCTTAGATCCTGTCTGTCACAAAAATTAAAGTATCAATTCCTGAAACTTGAAAAACACTGCTCGAACAAACAAACTCTCCTCAGATGGTAATAACTCTGAGCCTCTGTAGACCAAGGCAAGAAACATCATTCATAATTTTTGACATTCTATATGATCTCAGTTCTTAAGTACATATGTGTGCAGTATATATATATTTATATTTAAAAAGAGCTAACAAAGCCAATCTTGAACACCTCTACTTCTCTACGTGTTTAAAGGCAGATGTTTTCTCCCAGTCTAGAAAGACTAAATTCTAGGCAGTGATAGTCAAAGAAAACTTAAAACTAAATTAAGTACGTATTATTTAATTCACGTTTATTTATAGACTAATAATGCCCATAACAATTTTGATTGCATCATGGTTGTGAAAATTTTAAGGAACTGAAAAAATTGTCAATGTTATTATAATTATTTTGCCATCCTACATTTTAAAACAATTTTATTATTTAGAACAATGTTTGTTATCCATCACCACTGCCCCAAATAGGGCCAGCTCCGAAATGAGGGTTTGAGGAGCTTTTAATTTGTAAATTAAGCATCATAATAAGAAACAGCTCTTCACTCTGTCTCGTTTTTCCAGATAATGGTCATTTGAACTGTCTCTGAGTCTGGAGGTTGCTGTTAACAATCCGAATTGTATTATTGCTGGGCTAGTTAACATTTAAATTAGACTTTCAAAACAGTGTGGAGAAAAGTCAGCTCTTTGATGGGATTTATGATGGACACATGGCTGGGCTAATGAAGACAACATGTCAAGCCTTGAACAATAATGATTTTAGGGACTTTTGAGACAGCCATTTGGGTTGATGGAGCTGATTTTGTCTTTGGAGGTTGCATTCTGAATTAGCAATCACCATCTTTATAGGGGCGAGATTGAAGATGAAGAGTGTGGCAGTATTGGTCTAGATAAATAATTCTAAGAGTAGCCAGACAAATAAATCGTACCTGAAAGTAGATGGATACCTTGAAATTAAATAAATATTTGGTTGTGGACTTTTGGCATGAGTGGGAAGGGTTAGGGAGGGTAATGTAGAATCGATATCACCAAGAGCTAATAAGAGGTACGATACATACCCGTATGGAGATCCTTAGTACTTTTTTTTTTTTTTTGAGATCTTTAGTACTTCTATTGCACTATGTATGGGTTTCCACTGTGAGAGAAGATAAGCTAAGTAACAGTCAAATATTTCTCCAGCCAGTATCCAGTCATTTCTTGTCAGAGGTCTTTGAAGCTAGCCACTTCTCCCTAAAGCTCTGATGAGCCCAGCTCCCTAGATTTCATTTCCTTTTAACTGCTAAACTCTCTAATTATGCTCACTTATTTTCATGTCTAAGAAACATCTGTATTCTATGAGAACCATATTTTTAGAGAGAGGGGAGAATGTTCAATGTTAGTATTTTTCAAAGACTTCTACATTGATTCCAGTTTGGAAGAACGACTCAGGAAATTGAAGTATTAATCTATTAGAACACCTTTACACTGGGAATTATTAAACAAAAGAAAATTTTCCCCTTTCTAACTAGCAAAGTTTACATTTCTGAAGATTGTCATTGATCAGAATTATCCTTATGATGAAAATTATCATTTATCAAATCACAAAATTTTTCAGGTCTGTGAAATTTCAGATCTTCATATGAACCACTGTGAACATGACAGTGGAGTAAAACTCTGGTTTGGTTAATATTTCTGTATATTATCTCTTCAACTAAGGTCTCATGCTGTTTTTGAAAAAGGATGGAAATCTCATGCTCTCCTTGACTGTTTTTTCTCTCACTAAAGGTAATTATTGTTCTTCTGCTTCTAGAAAACATGGAGTAAGAGGGACCAAATTACTTGCCAACTGTGTTCACTGTCTTAAAATCCATTATTTGAAGTATTTTGTCCAGTTTTCTTTTTTTTTCCCCAGATACAACCACTTTAGAAGGTAGGTTAGCTATTTCTTTAAAAGTAAATAGACATCCACCATAGAGTTAACTACTTCCAATCCTATTTGTTGGCTCCAAATGAAAGAAAGCACATGTCCACTCAAAGACTAGTAACTAACAATAAAAAGGAATGGATTACAGTTGATACAAGCAACAACCTAGATGAATCTAAAAATAATTATGCAGAATGCAAGAAGTCAGACGATGAAGAGTATATACAACATAATTCCACCTATATGAAACAGTAGCAAATGTAAACTACTCTGCAGGGACAGAAAGCAGATAAGTGGTGTATCCGACCAGGATCAAGGATTGCAGACACTAGTGGGGATGATGAACATGTTCACTATCTTGATTTGGAAGATGGTTTATGGATTTATACATAGATCAAATGTATCAGATTGCACACTAAATATGTGCAGTTTACTCTCTCAATTGCCCTTTAATAAAGCTGTTAAAATGTTTTGAAAGTAATTATTGTTACAAAAATTAATATAAGATATCGGACAGAGCATTGTGCCCTTTCCTAAGTACTCTTCTAATCCCCAAATTACGATACATTGCTCTGGAGTATGCCTTCTTCTCACCCCACCCAAATCTCTACCTAAAATATCAAATTGCAAGTAGAAAGGAGTAGCCTCAGCAAGGAAGTCTGGCTCCCATCAGACAGAATTTTAACTCTCTGTGTCATTTGGCTGTTTTTAAAAATGATGGAAAGATGCCGCCTTAAAAAATCAGTACTTTTCTTCTCCACAGGTAAGTATTTTTAAAGGAAATTGTACTATCATTATCTGATTGAGCAGATTTCTATTCCCCCTAGATTTAATGTTTTCCATCTGCAATATAAAAGGAAGATAATGCACAATTATGCTAGTAAGACTCTCTCTTCCAATAATGTTTGCACTTCTCAATTCCACATTTAAAAAGGAAATAGTAGCACTTGAAAAGTTAAGTAAGAAGATGAACAAAATTGAACAGAGGAAAAGTAACTGTCTGAAGACATGCTGAAAATACATTTAAAGTCTGTCTGAGACAGCAACTGATCCAGCCAGCCCATCTTTTAAGGAGCTGAGCAACATTCAGGTATAAATATTGACTTGGCAACTGGAAGGGGAGGAGGGAATTCTACAAAAATATCCAAGAATAAAGAATTGATTTGTCCCAAGAATCAGGCAACTGAGGTCTAAAGTTCTATCCCTCGGCCTGGGTAAATTGTCACTTCTTTTGCTGTAAATTTTTAAATGTATATATATGTGTGTGTGTGTGTGTGTGTGTGTGTGTGTGTACACACACAGGCCTCACTTAATGACTTTCATATATCCGTGAAAACTTTAGCCCCAAGGAAGAAGTTGTTAAATGAAAAGGGTTGTCATTTCATTTTAAATAGAAAAATGACCGTGTGTTCCATCCAACTCATTACATCCAAAATATATCAATTGAATTATAGAAATCAATGATTAATATGTATTAAAATACAACTGAAAAGAGAAATCAGTTGAATAATATGTCAGTTGAACATGGAAAAGGAGCTTATATGAGTACCAAAGAATAACTTGAAGGTTAGTAAGTGAGCTTGTGCTGAGAATGTAATGAGTTGAAACTTTATGATACTCAGTCTAGAAGGAAGACAAGACAATAGAAGGTAGTAGGTGCTGCAGGAGGTCTGCAAAGGACTTTTTTTTTGGAAAATTCATTTTCTTTCTGTATCACTTTTTTCATAAGTTGTTTTTAATCTTTTCGTGAGCTTGTAGGTTTGCTTGAACTCAGACTAGACAGAAGTAAAGTTTTAGCACAGAGAAGAAAAAAATCCTAAGGCAAAACAAAGGCTAAGAAAGAGATGGTAACACCACACACACCAGAATAAAGAGATGTATACATGACATCTCCCCAGCCTTCTCACCAGGTGTTCGTGTGCACAGAAAATCATTTAGGACTCAGCCTAGCACCGGAGCAAATCAAAATGATCCACGTGGTTTTCTCAGATCAGAAACTCTTACAGAGTAAGCTGGTGTGGGTGTCTTTGCCTAAAACAGTGATGTCAAAATATCACTTCTTGGGGCGCCCGGGTGGCTCGGTCGGTTGAGCATCCGACTTCGGCTCAGGTCACGATCTCAAGCCCCGTGTCGGGCTCTGTGCTGACAGCTCAGAGCCTGGAGCCTGCTTCAGATTCTGTGTCTCCCTCTCTCTCCGCCCTTCCCCTGATCAATCTCTCTCTTTCTCAAAAATAAATAAAACTTAAAAAAAAAAAACAAAATATCACTTCTTATAGCCTATTTAGTTTATTTATTTATTTTGAGGGGTCGGAGGGGTAGACAGAGAGGGAGAAAGAATCCTAAGCAGGCTTTGCACTGTCAGCACAGAGCCCGATGCAGGGCTCAAACCCACGAACCGTGAGATCATGGCCTGAGACGAAATCAAGAGACTGTCGCTTAACTGACGGAGCTATCCAGACACCCCATTGTCACTCTTTGTTAACAAAGAGTATACATTTAAAACTTGGGTGGAAATACAGGTACCGTCTGTGGCCTCCAAGGGGAACTTCAAGTCTCATTACCACCACTGTCTACTCAGAGGTGCTAAGAGGCACAGACTGCAGGTGCTCAGGAAGCATGGACCTGGCGTTCTCTGGAGACAGTGCACCATCACTCCCTGGTCTAACTAGAAGTTCACTTGAGTTAGGTGACACGAGGCAGGCAATGTGCTCAGTGGTGAAGGCTCATGCCTAAAGGCACTTAGAGGCAAGATGAAGTCTTCCGTTACTTTTCTTCTCACAAAATGGAATTCCAGATAAAAAAAATGAAAGCAGCAGTCATGTGAATAAACATTAGAGATAATAACAAAATTTGCAAAGCCTTTATAGATACACAAGTGCTGTTATGTTTTCTCCTACTTCTGTATGGAGTATAAAAGGCAGCCATTACTATTTTATTGCCATTTGAAAATGAGGAGACGGAAAAGTTGTCTAAAGACACGCAAACAACATCACTGTCCATGAAATCCAGATCTCTGGGTTACAAAATCAGGCCTTCTGCTTACAAATTTAGGCCTTCTCATACTACCATAAACTCCAGAATGTGAAAATAAGCTTAATGCCAAAAAGGCGTATTTTCCCCCAATCACCATAGTGTGCAGTGACAGAAATAGAAATAATCGACTTAGCAAATGCATTCTAGTTCAAATAATCTGTATATAAGCTATAAAAACATAATAATGAGACAGTTTCTTTTTAGCCATCTTGCTTTACATTGATAATTACACTTTTATTTAACTTTATTTTAAAGAAAAATGCACTTTTTTCCCCCAAGCAGAAAAGTCGTAACATCCACCCTCTTCAGGGTTTGGCATAGTTTTTTACTAATGCAGATCTGAATCTGGGCTTTTTTTGAGAGTACATTCCCCCAAAATCTTCCTAAATGACTTAACACTAAAATGGTAATTAAAAGTGTTTAATGTTCTGATTTTTTCTAAATAAAAAAAAGTCATATATGCCTACTAAGGAAAGCTTGAACAAAAATAAAAAAGTATAAAAAACGATGAACAGCCAAATTTGTAAAGCATTGAGAAAAAAGACAAATGGAATGGCATCAGATTAGAAAAGATTCCTCAAAAAGTATAATAGAGGGGCTTGATAAAGATGCGAACCTCAAGATGTGGTCCTCAGACCAGCATACAGATATCCACCTAGGAACTTAGAAATGCTGATTCTCAGGTACCACTCCAGACCTGCTGAATCAGAAGCTCTAAGCATGGGGCCAGCAATAGGTGGGGACTTTTAATTTTTTTAATTTGATTATAGTTGATGCATAGTTACATTAGTTTTAGTTATCAGGGTGTTCTCTGCATTTATAAGTCTGATTCTGTTTTTGGTTTGTCTGCTTCTCTGGGTTTTTTTAGAATCCGCATATGAGCGAAATTGTACGTCATTTGTCTTTCTCAGTCTGACTAGCAATAGGTGATTTAACAAATCCTTCAAGGGATTCTGATATAGCTGAATTTGAGAAACTCCAGCTTAGAGAAAAATAAGGGGATTCATATTTTTAAATAATTGCAAGTATTTTTTATTTTTTTACTTTTTATTTATTTTTTTTAAGTTTCTTTATTTTTGAGAAAGAGAGAAAGAGGGAAAGAATGAGTGGGGGAGAGGCAGAGAGACAGGGAAACAGAGAGAAGCCTAAGCAAGCTCCATGCTGTTAGCAAAACCTGAGTCAGAATCCAGTTTTCTGTTTCCGACACCCTTGACATTGGGCACATGGAATGCTGGACCGCAAGATCAAAATCAAGAGTCCGATGTTTAACCGACTGAGCCACCCAGGATCCCTGAAAGTATTCATTAAAGTGAGACCGATTCATTTGTGCTTCAATGTACAGAACATGTCCAGTAAATGAACATTTAAGGGGGTAGATTTTGACCTTACACAGATGAGAACTTCCAAGTGAATAGAGCTATTGGTGGATGACCCTGACCCACTTGGGGAGGGCTGGGTATGTCTAGGCTGATGTGGGACACAGTTGCCTACATTGGATTCGGGGTAATGAACTAAGGATGCGGTGTTCTAGGCTCTCAGAAAATGTCCATGGCTCTTCACAGCTCTCCATTACTAATACTCTGTTCTAAACTCTGCCTCACTATCCAATGTCTGTGTTAATGAGGTGAGTACTAGATAATACTAACAATTATTCATCACTGACAACAGATGATAAAAGGGAGTCCAGAGTTATACTCTTCATAGTCTCACACCAATGCCTCATTACTTGCCCTAATTTTTTTTCTACACTTTAATACATGACCCTGATTTTACCTAATAAGGAGCCCTCTAACTTAAAGCACAATATGGTGTGACAAAAATTCTACTGGAAACACCCACAGCTCCGGTTTCAATCCTGGTACTCTTAGCGAGTAGTTCTGGGTCTCAATTTCCCTTCTGTAAAATTAAATGATTAGAATAAATGATTCCTTAGTGCCATTCAGCTTGAAATTCTATATGCCACGTCCTGAATTTCTCTTCTACATACGTAACACACTCAGCAATTGCCCACCAGACTTTCCAAGACTTGAAGTACGATGTTTGTCTATCCAATTGTTAATCAGAATGATCTGCCATCTAAACAAGAAACTCGTGATCTTTACAGTTTGAGATTCCTCCTGGGTTCTAGGTATTGGCCTAGAACTCCAGAACAATCATCTAACAAAAAGTGGTGAGTTTGGAACAATTCTTTGTACCTCCATAAGTTCAAGATGGAGTTAGGCTGTGGATGGCCAGCAGGTAAGTTTCTTTATCTGAAAAAAGTTTTCAAGTGAGGCTTGATGGACTAAATATCTTTTGCATCACTTCAAAGAGAAAAATAGAGAAATCTCGTAACTAAAGAAAGTGAAATCCACTTTACTTAATGCGGACCTCTGTCTCTGGTGTGCAGGTCCTCTGTGTCCAAAGATAATTAGCACTTTATAATGCTAATTATTATAATTATGTCTGAGAAAAAAATCATTAGGGGGTAGGTCCGTTCACTGATTTTCAATTGCCCCCTCTATTTAAAAATAAGGTCACTTTTTTATGAAATAGCTTTAGGAGCTCCAAGAAGAAAGAGGGTTATGGAAAATTCTGTGTAGGGATAATCCTGAGTTTTTAATATTATAATTGTGGGACATGTCTGGGTCTGAGCAGTAAGGAAAATAGTGGAACTGTTTAGTCTAGGAGACTAAAAATCAGGACCCAGAAGAGCAAATGTTTCTGTAAGACTTAATCATCAAATAGGCTATTTGTTTATCACTCACTGCGTGCCCGGCTTTGTGCGCTGGCGCTCAGCTGTTTCCAGGTGCCAACTTCATATAATAATCTTCATCGCAGCTCCCGGAAGCAAAGATTAGCACCATCCCATGTGCACAATGTCAAGGGTATAGGAAACAGACTGGATTCTGCCTCAGGTGTTGCTCACTCCAAAGCGCCGGCTGTATACCCTTTACTACCTGTGCTTCCGTGTAGATGCACGACTTCCGTTCTCTGGAAGCATTGGATCAATGTCAGGGCAGGGAGGGGTCCAGCTTGGAGATGCCCCGCTTGTTAGGCTGGTTAAGAGAAACCCACCGGCAGGAGGTAGATGAAGCCAGCAGGAGAGCTAAGGACACCTTCTGAGAGCCCCCGGGGTACGGCTGTGGCTCGGAAAGAAGAATTAGGGGCATGGAGTGAAAATAGCCACGGTCTGAAGAACAGCTCCCTCCATCTTTGCCTGTCAGGAAAGAGCCCATTCGCTTTGCCAGGCCTCGTTACTGATGCCTAAAACAACAACCCCCACAGCCGTCACTCGTAGTGCTGATCCTACTAGCACTATTACCACTATGACCACTCTGAAAACTTGCTAGGTGCCAGGCACAGTGCTAAACACATCGTGTGCATTGTCTTATTAAATACCCCCCCAATGTTCTCATTAATCCAATGTCACATATAAGATAAGTGAGGTTCAAAGAGGCTGAGTAAGTTACACGTGGACGTGCTTTATAATATGTGAAACACCATACCTCGTAGGTATCATTACTAAGAAACTATCAGCTGAGGAAAAAGAAGTGGCCTTTCATCTTTCCAAGATGAGCAGTTGTCTTTCTGTTTAATGGTTTTTAAAAAATCCCCTTGTGACAAGCTCCAGAGGACAAAGAATTTATTTCTTGTGGGGTATGGCTTTCTAAATGAATTAATTGATAGGCATCCCATTGTCAGTCTGAGAGATATGGAAATAAAACAGACATAGGATGTTCTCTACCAAACTGATTTGTGCTTTAAGCACATAAATAATCATTTTTTTTTAAAGTAATTCTGTGTTTACCTTCTCTTCAGCTTCAGAACCTGTGTCTTTGTGGTGCCTTTGTGCCATCAGTTGAGATGTTTGGTTTTGTTTTTTGAGTATTAGTAAGTAGAATTAAACAGTAAATATTGCTGGTGGGAGGTGGAGAAGGCGGGGACCTAAAAATAACTGTCAATTCATCCCTGCCCTCGTTCACTGAAGAGGAGATAGGAAGAATAGTTACAATCATCATCATCAGAATACAGTGGCAAGAGCCACTCTTTCCTTTTCAGGGGGCCAGGAGGCCAAAATTATTTTCACAGTAACACGAAGCTACTATTGGCCTTTAAACTGTGCTGATACTTGCATTGATGGTGCCAAAGCAAGGGTGCCCTAACACAAATTAAGACCATGAAAACAAAGTATGCTGATGATAATTGTATTCTTCACCAATATTCATGTGCAGGGGGAAAAAGTCAGTTTCATTTAAGAAAGTCCTTGGTGAAGTAGTAAAAATATTAATTTCATTAAATCTCAACCCTTGAGTACAAGTATTTTTAATATTCTGTGTGATGAAATGGGAAGAACATTTAAAGCCCTTCTGCTGCATTCCAACGTATGACAATTATCTCAAGGAAAAGCACCTGTGTGATTGTGCAAGGACGACCATTTTTACCTGTAAGAATGAGGGATGAAGTACGGGTTTTCAAAGTTGGATATTTGGCAGATACTAGCTTGAATATAAATGAAGGGAGCTTGTGGCCTCAAGGAAAACAACTGACAATATTTACGGCCAATAATAAAATTAAAGCTTTCAAGCAGCAGTGCCTTGACAGCTCCCCAATACTTCAAGAATGTTCTGATGAGACTGATGATGATGCTAATAAATGTAGGGTTTTGATATTTTATAGTGAAATGCGTCAAAGATTGAAAGACATGCATAACTCTGAAAAACAATATTTTCCAATGTGTGACCAGTACAGGATTTTAGGTACGGGTGGATGGTAAAAGATCCATTTAAGTGGAAGATAGACCATTGGATTTTAACTCAGCAGAGTACAAAACATTGACTTCTGATTCCATATGCAACTGACCTTTAAGAAACTACTACTTCTTGAATTTCAGGTAGTATAAAACATATCTACAGTTATGTGAAAAGGCTGTTCAAATGCTTTTCCCTGTTTCAGTTACCTTTCTATGAGAGTCAGAACCTTTAATCATATATATTTCAACCAAAGGCAGGTTGAATGTGGAAGCGAAGATGAGAGCCCAACAGCCTTCTATTAAGCCAAATATTAAAGAGATTTTTTTAGTTTGGAAAACACAATTATTTTTCATTAAAATGTTAACTGTTATTAATCTGTAACATGCTTATTATTTTAGAAATCAATTAACACATAAACGTTTACAATAGTCTCAGTTTTAATTTCTTATATGGCAAGTATTAATACATAAATAATATCCACATAAACCCAAGCTTTTGGGGGATCTCAGTAATCTTTGAAAGCCTAAAAGGGTCTGAGAATAAAAAGTTTGAGAACTGCTGATCTAAGTATGTATGAATTGCCCTTGAGTGTGTAAATTGGTACAACCTTTCTGCAGGGCAATTTACAGGATCAAAGCTATTAAAATTTGGGTAACTGTGACCAACAATTCCTACCTCTCATAGTTAATCCTTAGCAAAGAGTTGTAGATTGGTACAGACATTTATTTATTAGAATTTTCATCATGGTATGTTCTATAAGACCAAACAACATCTGTAAATATCCAGGAGATTGTTTAAATAAACTTTAGTATTTCCTTAAGATGGGATATCATGCAACCCATTAAAAACATGTGAAAATATGTAAGAGAATAATAGATAGCATTGAAAATGTTGGCAATACATTAAATTTAGAAATGATACAAAAGAGTACCTACCAAATAAACTTATTTTGAAAAACTAAAATGAAAACTCTCTCTTCCCCCATATATTTACATGCTATATTTCTCTTTCTGTATATCTGGAAATGTTAGAAACAAATTTGTGAGGGCTGGTGGATAATGGTTTATTATTAGTGTTTTTCAGAATCTTTTGTATTTTCCTAATATTCTACAGAAAAAAATGCATTAATTTTATCAGAAAAAAATGTTTATGAAATATGATGAATGAAGCACGACTTTTGGGTTTTTATTTTTTTATTTTCAGTCTTTCATTCCTGAGCTTTGATAGAAGAGACTAGGGAGAACATGGGAGCCTAAAGAGAGAGGAAGAAGTGTAGAGAAGGACTAGGGCACTGGGGAAATCATATGGTGGAGGGGAGGTTAAGAGAATCAGCTTTTATTAATGACTGGTGCTGGCTCATTTTACTAGGTACAAGGTTAAAAATACGAAATCGTCATTTTTGTAGGTCAAAAATGGTTGAACATCAGCAACTCAACTTGAATAACTCATTGAATACAATAGATATCATTATGCCCATTATACAGTTGAGGATATGAAGATCAAAGTTAAATATCTTGCTGGCAATAACACAATTCCATGCTTTGTCTAAAACAGGTTTTCCTTTCTTCAAAGTTCTCTCTTTAGACCAGCTTGAGGGGGAGATCTAAATAGGCATGTGGGACATCTTCACAGACCAGAAGGTTACAAATAATTTCTTCCTAGAAAATCTTTGTCTACCTATCCAAGGTGGTAGGAGACCCCTGGACGCACAAGGTGATTAAAAACCGTTCCACCTACTCTGAGTCAATAATTCGTTTAGCTCTTAGTAAAGTTGGCAAATAAAAACAAAACATCTCATTATAATAAATGTATTATAAATAAAAACCAGGTAAGTTTCCAGGAATTCATCACCCACTCTTTTCCAAAAATGACTTTAAGACACTGCTTGGACGGGAAAAATAGTGTGATATTCTATGAAGTTCAACATCTACATCCCCTTCCCCAAAAACCCAGCTAAAATAAAGCAACAAGATATAAAAATGTTAACCACAGTTGGGTCATGGAACCAAACAGGAGCACCATTTAAGCTAAAGAGAAAAAATACTAAAAGAAAAGAGAGCTGGAAGGAAAGACTAAACGGAGAAATACTGCTCAAAAACTAAGCTCAGAATAGGTTCAAGCCCTTCAGAAAATTCGGAGACAAAACCAAGAATAGGCAAATCGTGCTTTAATATCAGAAGGTATAATTCAGAAAATAACGTTGAAAATTCAGAAGTGCACTGTAAATGCTAAGTTGAAGAAGACCCAGAGTAGAGGTGACCTTAGGAAAGGAAAAGCCTAATGAGGTTGGATTGAGCTGCCCCAGGACTCCCTGGGTAACTATATTTGGACATAACTTACCCTAAGCATAGCCAGGAAAAGCAGGAGCTGAAAACAAACTAGTGTGGATATAGATGGGCGGAAATAGATGAAGGGAAGGTATATTTGTGTTTTTTTTCAATTTTTTAAATTATTTTTCTAAATATAATTTATTGTCAAGTTGGCTAACATACAGTGTATACACTGTGCTCTTGGTTTTGAGGGTAGATTCCTGTGATTCATCACTTACATACAACACCCAGTGCTCATCCCAACAAGTGCCCTGCTCAATATGCATCACCCATTTTCTCCTCTTCCTGCCCCCCCATCCATCCACCCTCAGTTTGTTCTCAGTATTTAAGAGTCTCTTATGGTTTGCCTCCCCCCTCTAACTATTTTTTCCCCTTCCCTTCCCCCATGGTCTTCTGTTAAGTTTCTCAAGACCCACATACGAGTGAAAACATATGATATCTGTCTTTCTCTGACTGACTTATTTCACTTAGCATAATACCCTCCAGTTCCATCCACATTGCTGCGAATGGCAGGGTTTCATTCTTTCTCATTGCCAAGTAATATTCCATTGTATATATAAACAACATTTTATTTACCCATTTGATGGACATTTAGGCTCTTTCCATAATTTGGCTATTGTCAATAGGGCTGCTATACACATTGGGGTACCTGTACCCCTCTGAATCAGCACTCCTGTATCCTTTGGATAAATTCCTAGTAGTGCTATTTCTGAGTTATAGGGTAGTTCTATTTTAAATTTTTTGAGGAACCTCCACACTGTTTTCCAGAGTGGCTGCACCAGTTTGCATTCCCACCAACAGTGCAAGAGAGTTCTCGTTTCTCCACATCCTCACCAGCATCTGTTGTTTCCTGACTTGTTAATTTTAGCCCCTCTGACTGGTGTGAGGTGGTATCTCAGTGTGGTTTTGATTTGTATTTCCCTGATGATGAATGATGTTGAGCATCTTTTCATGTGTCTGTTGGCCGTCTGGATGTCTTCTTTGGAAAAGTGTCTATTCACGTCTTCTGCCCATTTATGGGAAAGTATATTTGATTCATGAAAGCATCTAAAATATGGAGCCAGCTTTGTTCTATCAATATTAAATACTAATAGAGACATTCTTTGTTTGGGATATGGTAGATCTCACCATTCTCAAGAATTAAGGAATTCTTAAGGGAGGAAATCTTTCCAGGAATTCCAATGTGTGAGGTCAGTTTACCATGCACTCCAATGGAAGCGTTGGAAGTGTTTGTTTGTTTTTGTTTTTTTTTGTTTTGTTTTGTTTTGTTTTTTACTTGAAGAAAAGCATATCGTGGAATAAACATTTAGTCAAGAACTGGTCTGGTCTCCAAGTACCATTTTATGAACGTCTAAATTGAAATCCAAAGAGGTGAAGCGACTTTCCCAAAAATTGTGGACGATTCCAAATTAAAATCAACTCAGTTCTCCTGAGTGTCAGTTCATTGTTCGTTTACATGTTTTCATTGAGTGGCATGTGGGCAAGCCTGCCCTGAACCAGTGCTTTCTCATTTTCATTTCATTTGTATACATCAGCTATGATATGAATGAGGAGTGGAAAAGTTACGAGTAGTGAGTATTGCTGTGGAGTGGCTTGTATAATTCTATCTGGTGAAGAAAGAAGTTGAGAAAGCTTTAGTGTATGCCCTTAAAATGATCATGAGTATAAAAAGAAAAGTTGCAAGGGAGTTACTGATTTATTAGAGGGTATGAAAGGGGACTTGGATACCCATGGAAAAGCAGACCCCAAGCAGAATTCCAAATCAATAAAGTGTCCTTCAGGACTCTGCTCAGATGGTACCTACAACTAAGTGTAGGATAGAACATTGATGCTGTGTGGACTGTCCTTCTCCTTTGGACGCTCAACTAAACTTGATTTGAACCTTCAATTTCATAGCTGTGAAAGCTAGTACCTTTCCCAAGATTTCTGCAAATTTTTATTTTCATAGAAATGATTCCATGCCAGCTAGTATACTGACTTTACCCTATTCACTTTTTTCCATAAGAAGCTCAGTCATACTCATGATTTCATGAAGTTAGTAACTTTAATGAACATTTACAAAACTTGGGGGGAAAAAATCATACTGGGCACCACACAGCCTTCCACCATTTCCCAGCCCCACTCGCATTCTCTCCCCCCTTCCTAGAGCCCAACCTCTAATCACTAGAGTGACCAAATAATTTATTATTACCCAAATCAGAACATTTTGACATTAAAAGAGCTCACTATTAATAATGCACTAGAATGATAAGTGTAAACCTGGACTATGTAGGAGAAAACAAGAGACAGGTTTTCCCGCCAATATGTGACCCTTACCCACTGTGAGCAGACCTATAGGAAATGCAGTTCTGTCTCCTCAGCTTTGAGGGCTTTCCTGATTGGACTGGTAAACTTTCCCCGGGACCCTAGGGTATTCCAAAGAATAAATTTTTCTCTAACTCATTATACTTGTTTGATTCGTTAAGTTATTATTAATGGATTATCTCTCCCTTAACTTTGTTTATGCTTCCCATAACAGTTTTTTTCTTTTAAAGCAAAACACAATTAACCTCAATATAATCCTTTATGTACACATCTATCTTTCCCACTAAACAGTAAGATCCTTTGGGGCAAAGACCATATCAACTTCATTATAGCAAAATATTCTAATTGCCTCCAAATATCTGTTTTCTCCTTTTCTCTTTTCTATCATACTAGAACCTTAAGTTTTAGCTAAGCACATGGTTGCCCAGAATTAAAACTGTATTTCTCAGCCAGCCACCTTTGTAGCTAGGAATAACCACCTGATAAAAATGTACACGATGGAATAAAGTTGCTACTTATGCATGCACTTTTTGGGCATTCCCCTCCCCTCTGCCAATTCATATTCCTGCTAGGTGGCATATAAATTTGATGGTGTAGCATAGAATATTATTAGTTACCAAAAATATATGTGGTCCTCTACATTTTCCATCCTCTTGTGCCAGTATGTTGGGATCATGTGACCATCTCTTACCATGTGATTGAAGCATGAGTTGTGTCACTTCCAGAAAGAGTTAATTAAGACCCAATGTGTTTTCTCCATCTCTCTTTTTCCACAATAAACTTGGAGGCCGCTAGTGCCAAATATATAGCAATGAGAAGGGCCACTGGACCCATATAAGGCAATTCAGATTTGGAGAAAATTGTTACTGCAGCACAGTCTGGTGGCATTTCACCAGAGCAGATAGTGAACAACCTGAAGGCCATGTAGTCAAGTTCAACACCTCAGGGGTAACAGAATTATGATACAGAAGGATCTGGGCCCCTGACATTGTGGAGATAACATGTCACCTCTGAATTATTTACTCCTAAGATTTATATGGGTAAATAAATATTTATCTGTTTAAGCCACCACTGATTTGGGTCAGTTTTGCAGCAGTCTAGTCCATTCTCGATAACATTTTTGCACTTCTCATGGTGTCTTGTATGGCATCTCACTTATCAGAGATACTCAATTGAACATTTGGTGAATTGACATGGAATAGATGAGGAGAGAGTGTGAGAAGATAAAGGGTATTTAGGCAAAAGCATATTGAGGAGCAGTCCACTGATGAGGAAAAGCTATTTAAGCTTAAACTTCTGGACAAGATTTCCTGGCATTGCTGGGCACACCAATTGAGAAATAGAGTCCTAAAACAGAGGTGTCCCTCCATCATCCCATGGGTCTAATCACACCTACAGATGGGTTTTTTTGGCTTGCACTACACTTTTTTAAAAATGTGAATTAGTTGCCAATGTTCATAAATAGAGTTTACATGGAAATCTATGTTTCTGGCTTCTTTTGAAAAATAAAAAGATCTGGAAAATTGGGGCGTATATGGTAACAAATTGGCTAGAGGCATGGGTGCCCCTTTTAGTCAGGACATGAGTAATCAGTTCATGATGACTATGACATTGTCTCTGCAACATTGAGGCCATTTGCCAATTGCCATCGATATCATAGTGCTTGCTTTCTTGCTTTTTAAAAGCTTGATCTGCTTCCACATGCAATCTTACAAATAACTACCTACATTGGAACACCTGCCTTAGACATTTGCCTTAGAGGCAAGATCCTAGGGCACAAGAATTGGACAGCAAGAAAAAAAGGAAGTGGGAGATAAGAGACAGCAGTACTGACAACAGAGGGATCTCAGGCAACAAGAAACTGTGATGGCAGAAGGCATTTATGTGAGCAGGTGTGATGAGAGGACAATGATCCCAGTAGGCATATGACCATCATATTCTCTGCCTGTTGTCTTAGCCCCACCAAAAGATGAAGTGGCCCCCGGGCCCCAGGTCTAATGTAAGAACCATATGCTGTTGTGCTCTTTTGAGCCCTGCTCCTAGATCTTGATAGAATTCTTGACAACCTGAATGGTGATTGGTGCTTCTCCAAAGACTTGAAAGATAGAGAGGGAAATAGATACTCTATTCGTTTCCCCCTACTCATCTTGGTTTCAATAAGAAATGTGAAGATGGAAGATGAAATACAAGCAGAGACAAAATGAGGTTGTAAATCAAACACATTTTTACTCTCCTTGCTCAGAAAAGCTTGTTGAGTGCTTAAGAGAGCGAGAGAAAGAGGAAGATACGGAGAGGGAAGGAAGGAGGGAGGAGGCTCGCATTGAGTTATATTGTTATGTTTCAGTTAATCTCTTGATATTGGTGGGTGTAGAGCCCCGGATGTTAGAGCTAACGCAATATGCATTAGTCCATCACATTGGGAAATCTCTAGTCCCTGCAACAAGGAATTAATAAATCTAGTAATTGTGTCATGTCAGTAATATAGGCTTGGAAAAAAATTGTGTAAATTGTCTGATAAACGTGCATGCCCAGATAGCATGTGTTTCTGAGGCCTTCCACAGAGATTGACCCAACGGTTGCCCTGGAATTACCTCTCTTCCACTCTGCCCTCTAGGAGGAGCTGGTACGAAACAGAATGGTCATTTATTGAGTGTGGCATTGGCATCCAATTAATAGCATACAAAATCGATTCTTTATGCTTTGTTTCTTATCAAACCCATCCCCAGAACACGAGTTCTCTAAGGCAATTAGAAATAATCACAGGCTTGCCAAAATGTTCTTTTCTATTTTCTAAACATTAAAATCAAAATGTGGTTCAGTTTCAGCTCTTAAGGGGCTCAGGTTTTTTGGGGGGGTTTTTTTTGGTAATTTTGTTTGTTTGTTTGTTTGTTTTTAATAAAATGAATAGCTAAGCAGTTGTCTGCAACATCAGGACACTATATATGTATCCATAATGATACATGTGGCATTCTCGTAAAGCGTTTCTGAATTTCTCTTTTTGATTTTTCGGCAGCATGCTGAAAGGTATAAAATTAAAAATCATTGTGTCACGTCATCATCATTGATTCTTATCCGTCTTCAGAGTGCTAAATTCTACACAGAGGTAAGGATGTGGGAGAAGTAAAAGAAATCCAGGAAGTGAAGGAAGTCTGAAAAGGAAGTATTTTGAGGACAGAATCGGATTTACCACAATTACACCAATTTATTTGCTGCTGGAAGATTCTTGTGCCACTTATGATGACAAGTTGCATAGCTTGAGAAAACCAATGACAACAGAATGTTATGTCCCCATGTGTACCCAAGACAATTAATCTCTTAGAGGCTGAGGACACAGCAATTTGAAGGTACCACACATCACAATCAACACAAGTGAATATTGACTATATCCGCTCGGATGGATCGTCTGGCAGGACTTTCATGCCGGTCAGAAAACCACCACATTCCCATTGCTATCTATAAATATGTCCTCTGTCATCAATAAGTTTTGGAAGCAAAAATCCACACCCACAGTCTTCTTAACATTCGTTTGACTTCAGTTCTTTTTCTCTAGATTGTGGACCCAAGAGGGCACAACATTTTTCTCTTCTGTATCAATCCAGAAAGTTTTATTTGTAGTAGCTCTCGGGCACGGTGTTGAGGCCACTTCCAGCTATAGTGCTATGACTGATTAGCCATGCCTAACATGAGTAAGGAAAACGAGCATTGTCCCATTTTGTCTGGGTGTTTGCCAGCTCCATCCTAAACTCTCTGCTTTTCACTTTCCAGAGAAATCAGCAGTTGAGTCCTAGCTATCTCCTTCACAAGACTTCCTTTGGTATGCAACATCTAACTGTGAATCAACACTTCTCATGCAAGTAAGATGGAATTTAGAATCTCTTCAGCAGGACTGGCTCCCTTAGGTCAGACCCTCAGTATTCCATAATTACTATGCCTTGTTCAAACTACAGTTTTCAGTTTCTCGGATAGGATGAAATGTGTTAATGTATCTTTTAAATTAGTCTAAAAATGAATGAATGAAATCATCTTAGAGTCTGGAAAATAATTTTAACTCTAACGTTTAAGCCTGACTAGAGCTGGAAAAAAAATGGCAGAAAAGTGGAAAAGGCAAGAAAGCGAGAGAGGAGTTGGCTGAACTTTACATGTTAAGTGACAAGGGAGCCAATAAGAAATTTGACTCTAAGAGTGAAGAGAAATTTTCCAATCTGAAAGATATATTATATTAGTCAGGGTTCTCCAGAGAAACTGTGTGCGTGCGTGTGTGTGTGTGTGTGCGCGCGCGCGCGCGCGCGCGCGGGGGGGGGGGGGGGGGGGGGGGGGGGGGGGGGGGGGGGGGGG
>NW_024412400.1:23015148-23023824 GCF_014898765.1 Herpailurus yagouaroundi | reverse complement strand
ATGAATATAAGGAATTGGCTCATGCAGTTATAGAGGCTGAGAAGTCCCACAATCTGACATCTGCAAGCAGAAGACCCATAAAAACTATTAGCGTCATATTCCAGTCTGAGCCTGAAGGCCTAGGAACCAGAAGAACTGATGGTGTAAGTCCCAGTCCAAAGGTCGAAAATGACCAATGTCTCAGCTCAAGCATTCAAGAGAAAGCAAACTCTCCCTCCCTCTGCCTTCCCACAGTGGGAAGGACATCTTCTTTACTCAGTCTGATTCAAATGCTGACATCTTCTGGAGATATCCTCACCCCCAGAAATAATGTTCAAAAATAGTCTGGGCACCTCACAACCTCGTCAAGTTGACACATAAAATTAACCATCACCATATTAAAGGAATAAATTATATGCTGGGGAGGGAGGCTAGATATGATATGAGACATTAAGGAAATGGAGCTGATCAACATCCTGGAAGAAGATATATGACTTGGGATGATTTTAAAACATGTCTGCAAATGACCTGATACTTGTATCAAAAATTAGAGTCTAACCATTCATCATTGAAAAATGGCTGCCCCTACTCATGTCATTAAGACTGACTGTCAGAAGCTAGCTTGTGAAAGGGGGTTCAGCCAGCTCTCACTCAGTCTCACTTTCAACATGTATATTTAGAACCCTGATCCACAAGGTAAGAAATCATGCTGGAGAGATTATGTCAACAGACTACATAAAGGGGCGCCTGGATGCCTCAGTTGGTTAAGAGCCTGACTCTTGGTTTGGGCTCAGGTCATGACCTCACAGTTTGTGAGTTCCAGCCCTACGTCAGGCTCCGCACTTGTCAGTGTGGAGCCTGCTTGGGATTCTCTGTCTCCCTCTCTCTCTCTGTCTCTGGCCCTCCCTTGCTTGTGCTCTCTCTCACTCTCTCTCAAAATAAATCAATAAACTTAAAAAAAAAGACTACATAAAGATAGAGGAAGAAGCTAAAGAAGCCCCATCTGTTCAGCCCCCACTCGAAAATGCCACCAGGCAACCTTAACCTTCAGAAGTGTGAATGAACAAGGCTTCAGGTATCCCAAGTCACCACTGTCTGATTCAACCTTGCAGAGACTCCATGCAAGAATGGCCGACTGAGCTCAGTCAATTCCAGGCTATTCAGAGATAATAATGATCATCATAATAAATACTGTCATTGTTTTAAGCCACAAAGTTTTGAAATGCTTCGTTACCCAGTTAATAGATAACCAGAATTCACCCTTTAAATCGACTTTTTTCTGAGCATCTTTCTTGTCATCAAGGATAGGAATAGGCCATCTCTAAATGTCTTTACAATTCTAAAATGTAGTGGAGAATATAAGTTGAAGTTGAAGCTGATGTGAAGGGATAGTATTTGAGGTAAATTTGGGGGTTAGTTTAACCCCATATTGTGCCTCTTTTCCTTCCTGTCCTTCAAAGTACAGACTTCTCTGTCCAGCATTGCCCGGGGAGGATGTCATGGG
Source organism: Herpailurus yagouaroundi (assembly GCF_014898765.1). NCBI lineage: Eukaryota > Metazoa > Chordata > Mammalia > Carnivora > Felidae > Herpailurus > Herpailurus yagouaroundi. The sequence continues at coordinate 23,022,341 of NW_024412400.1, read as the reverse complement.
ACCGAAACCAGGAATATCTTGGCTCTTTGTCTCCCAAACCCAAGCCTTTAGGAAATCACATGCACTTTTGAGAGATGGAGGAAAGGAAGTAAAGTAACATGCAGTACGAGGCAGACGAGCTCGGGAAAAAATATAGGAGCAGGAGAGAGATAAACCACCCCCCCCTCCATACACACACACACACACACACACACACACACACACACACACAAATATAAGGAGATTCCTCTGGACTGAGGTTGGGGTAGAGAGAAAGGAAAGAAAGATCTGAAATTCTTGCAAGCAGGGAGGGCTGTGTGCATCTCCTTGGCAGCAGCCTGAGGAAGCAGTAAATCTCCAGAGAAGAATGATATGTCTGGACAGTGGGATTCTGGGAGGACTTGAAATAGAGCCCCGTGTCCCAAACATGGCATGAAGCCCCAGAGAATTACCAAGCAGGAAGAACCTGAAAATCAAAATAAGTTGACATATAAAAAATGAAGAGATGTGATTTTTCTTGTCTTCCTGAGTCTGTGAAGGGTGATTCATATCCTACACTGGGAGTTAGGAGTGATCAGAGATATTTCAAGAACTGATGAGTTGAGCTTCCAGGATTTGGAGAAGTTTTTTGCCTGGTTTGGGAGAGCAGAGAGTATTTTTCTTATAAGAGAGGGTAATGGGGAAAGTTCATGGAGAATGGGGAAAAGAAAACAGAGCATGTTTTTGAAGATGGTCCCCTTGCCAAACCATGCAGGTTTAGGTGAAGGCAAAAAAGAAAGGAAGAGGTGTGTGTGTGTGTGTGTGTGTGTGTGTGTGTGTGTGTGTGTACCTCATTATGGAACGTGAAATCTCAAGCCACACTAGTCCCCATTTTACAAAGGGCCACACAGAGACCTTTTCCCTGTTTTATGGGTAAAACAACTAACTTTGCTGCAGAAAAAAGTGGAAGGCATCACCACTGAGGGTCAGGAGGTGTTAGCAGCAGTGACAGGTGAGGTGCACCATAAGCAGCTTCTAGAGCTGTGGACCAAATAAGAGGGCAGAGTAGGGCAGAAGATTCAGTAAAGATTCAGAGTAGGGCAGATTCTTTATTGAATCTTTTCTTGAAGATTTCCGGAAACATTTAGGGGCTAGAGTTTTTAAAGGTCTGCACATTGACACAAGATACTGAGGGTATTTTATATTTGCCATAAATATGACCTGATATTATCTTTAGAATAACAAAGTCCTAGAAAACTCAGGTTCCAAAATCATTTTTTTAAATCTAGAATGCATTCTAAAATGATTCTATGATCTAATTGGCAATAACTAAGCCTCTGATAGACCACTGTGCAAATCTAATTCTATGATTCTGGGTAATTGTGAAATTAAGTTTAGTCAGAAAGCTTCATTTCCCTCTATTTCTTAAGCCATGATCTAAATAAACACTGCCTTTTAGAATTAATCTCTCTTTCCCACATACGCTTATAGAAGTGTGATTGTTTCTCTATAGCGGCAATTATCACAATCCGATTTGGGTTAGTCTGTTATGTTTGTGGCTGACTCCTCACAAGGTTGTGAGCTCTGGAAAGGCAGTGACCTTGCACTTTTCATTATGTGCCTCTCACAATTCCCCTTATAGAGCATTGTGTTCAATATTCATTCACTCGTCCTTTGCAAACAAGTTTGTAGAATACTGTTTTGTGCCCTGCACTGTGCTCAATAAATGGTTCAGGGAATTGAAAATGATAAGACTCTCATTTGTGGTAATGAAGCCATTAGGAAAGCTAAGGTGTTTCTCCAAAAATATTTTTTAAAGGAAAAGTATTGATTAAAAAAAAATCTGACTGATCAGCTTTAAATATTTTATTTAGGACATTTACCTCTAGGTTCCTAAGACAGATGAACTTACAATGTTCCGTTTTTGTGTAACTTTAGTATTTGTATAAGAGTTATAATAAATTTGTATATTGTTTTGAAATCATTGCATTTTTATGATGGTCAGTAATTTTTATGTCATTAAGATCTGTTCTTTTAAGTTTAGTAGAATTTATCAATAAAACAGTCTGGGTCTAACACGTAAAGAGTTTGAAAGCCATCACTTCAATCCTCACAACAAAATTGCTGAACAAACTAAAAATCAACAACTGTTCTTGGATCCTTCAGAAGACTGAGACCACAGGACAAACTGCTGCCCCCACAACTGAAGGGACAGAGAGAGAGAAAGAGAGAGAGAGAGAGAAAGAGAGAGAGAGAATTACAGCTTATTGGGAACAGAAGCCACTGCATCCAGGAACTAGCAGGAACATATAAATGGCAGTTGATCAGTTGCTGGAGGCTAAGCATGGACTAGCTTAAGAAATAAAAACTTCTAAAAGCCAAATATTAAGGGTGTCTCCACACTTTTGTAAGTCTTACCCTTATAAGCCCCACCAGCTTCTTACAGTGAAGGTCAGAGACAACTATCTGGTGTTCTAACAAAGGAAGGGGGAAAGTAACCATTCTGCAATATGCCCACATCATTCTGTTCTCTGTTAACAAAGAGCTTCCTTCAAGAAAAGTTATCTTACCAGACACCAACTGATACGCGGCAAGGGAAGTGCCCAGAATGAATTCCCTCCAGTTTGTCAGATGGGAGGAAGTCATGCACAATTCCAGTGCCATCAAGCCTTCCTGTCTCACCAAAGGGACAGGAAAAGCTGACAAGTACTTGTAAAGATCACAGGCCAGGGGCACAGGTCCACTGAAAGATTGAGATCTAATAGTACGGTCATAGAACACTCCCCCTTCACACCTTACTGTCACAGCAACAGGACTCCTTTATAATAACAGGGAAGTATTGCAGAAAGAATGCTATACTCAGATTCTCTTTTTAAATTTTTTATTAAGTTTATTTATTTTGAAAGAGAAAGAGAGAGAGAACAGCGGAGAAGCAGAGAGAGAGGTACAGAGAGAATCCCAAGTAGGCTCCACACTGTCAGCACAGAGCCTGATGCAAGGTTCAAACCTATGAACCATGAGATCATGATGTGAGCCAAAATCAAGAGTCAGACACTTAACTGACTGAGCCACACAGGCACCCCTGCAATGCTCGGATTCTATTTAAAAAGGAATCTTTAGAGAAACCCAAAGGCAACATAGGACACCAAAACAAGGACACCAGACAAAATTTTAACCTCTGACACCTGCAGAAAGAGCAAACAATAAAAACAGCCTAGCTTCTAGCCAGATAAATATAATACCTGACACGAAAGGTCTGTTTGCCTCGGCTTTTTAACCAATACATCATGTCCAGCTTTCAATAAAAAGTTACAAGATACAAGTTAAGAAAGGTAAAACAAAAAACAAAAAACAAAAACACAGTCTCAAGACACAAAGCAAGCATCAGAACAAGACTCAGAAAGGACAGATTTTAAAATCATCAGGCCAGGAATTTAATATAACTCTGGTTAATATACTAAGGACTCTAATGGAAGAGTTAACAGCATAGGAGAACAGATGGGTAATGTAAGCAGAGAGATGGAAACTAAGAAAGAATCAAAACTAAATGCTAGAAATTAAAAAAAAGGTAACAGAAATGAAGAATGCTTTGATGGTTCATCAGTAGACTGAAAACAGCTGAGGAAATAATCAGTGATCAGTGGTGTAAGATTTGAAGTTGTGTTAACAGAAACTTCCCAAACTGAAAAGCAGAGAGAAAGTAGTCTTTAAAAAAAGGAACAGATATCCAAGAATTTGGGGACAATTACAAAGGTCGTAAGACACCTATAATAGGAATACCAGAAAGAAGAGGAAAAAAAGGAACAGGAAAAATATCTGAAGCAATAGTGATAGAGAATTTTCCAAAATTAGTAACAAGCACCAAACCTCTGATCAAAGATCAGAGAGCACCAAGCAGGATAAATAATAAACACACACACACACACACACACACACACAAACCCTACACCTAGGTATCTTATATTCAAGCTGCAGAACACAAAAACAAAAATAAACAAATAAAAAGTTCTAATAGATAAATAAACAAATATTTAAAAAAAAGGGGGTGCCTGGGTGGCTCAGTCATTTAAACATCTAACTCTTGATATTGGCTCAGGTCATGATCTTGCAGTTCATGGGATTGATCCCCACATCAGGCTCTGTGCTGGTGGCATGGAGCCTGCTTGGGATTCTTTCTCTCCCTCTCTCTCATCCCCTACCCTGCTTGCACTCTCTCTCTCTCTCTCTCTCAAAATAAATAAATAAACATTTAAAAAAGTTTTGAAATCAGAGAGAAAAAAATCTTTACTATAGAAGAAAAAGTGTAAGAATTATATCAGACTTCTTTTCAGAAACCATGCAAACAGGATGACAGTAAATGAAATATTTGAAGTATTGGGGAAAAAAACCTATCAGCCTAGATTTCTATATCCAGTGAAATTGTCCTTCAAAAATTAAGGAAAAATAAAGACATTCTCAAACAAAAATTGAGGGAATTTGTTGACAGTAGCCTTGCCTTTCAGAAAATGTTTAAAAAAAATTCTTCAGAGAGATGGAAAATGATACAGGTAAGAAAATTCAGTCTACATGAAGAAAGAAAGGACATTAGAATAGGAATCAATTAAAGTAAAAGAAAAGACTTCGTTTTGATAATTGATCTAAAAAGTAACTTGCTCAAAATAATAGTAGCAATAATGCACTGGATGATTAAAGCCTATGGATAAGTGAAATGAATGACAGCAATGTTCTAAGGAATGAGAGAAAAGATTGGAAATGCCCTGTTAGAGAGTACCTTGCAGTACTTGTGAAGTGATCTAGTGTCATTCAGAAATGGGCTTCGATTACTAAAGGTACATTTCCAGACTCTAGGGCAACCATTAAAAATTTTTAAAAATGTGTGATTGGTATGCTAAGGAAGGGGAGAAAATCAAATCACATAAAAAGCTGAATTAGGAGTGCCTGGCTGGCTCAGTTGGAAAAGCACACAACTTGATCTCCGGGTGGTGAGTTCCAGCCTCAAGATAGGTGTAGAGATTGCTTTAATAAAAAAAAAAAAAAAAAAAAAAAAAAAGCTGAATTACGATCAGAGAAGGTAGAAAACAATATGAAGATAACAAAGTAACAAAGAAAGAGCGATGAGTAGGAAATGGTAAAAACAGGGCAGTTAATTTATCCAACTGTACGAATAATCATTTTAAATGTGAATGGTCTAAATTCACCAGTTAAAAGACAGACACCGTTAGCATGGATTAAAAACAAACAAAAACCAGGCCCAGCTCAGCAAGAAACCCATTTTAACTATAAAGTAATAGATTAAAAGTAAATGGATGGAGGGGGCCTCAGGCGGCTGGGTCAGGCTGGCTCAACAAGGTGGGGTGTCATGAGTGGCCTCTCTTCTGGTGCACGGTGCTATGGAGCCTTCTCAGCAGCCCGCTGCCGCTGGTAGGGGCTGCTTGTACACCTCAGCTCAGGAGGGCCCTCCTGGACCTGAAGCAGACTCTGGTGAGGAGGGTTGCAGCAGTGACTCACTGGGGCAGGCATGTAATCCAGTGCTTGGAGAAGAGGGGCTACAAGCTGGTGGGGGATGGAGATGCCACAGGTGCCAGAAAGCATCCTTGTTGAGCTCTACCATGACCTACAGAGGAAGACCTTCTACCCAGCCCTCATCAGCTACTGCCCCCCTGGTGGCCATGGTCTGGGAAGTCCCCAAGGAAGTCTACACCCACTTAGCTAAGGCTGTTCCCGACACCTTCACAGATTTCAACATTCACATCAGGGCACAACCTGAGGGGTGGGCACAGGAGGACTGATGGGAGAGTGAGGCTCCCCAAAACAGCCCGGACTGGTCCGTGAAGCTGTGGGAATGTCATTTATGCCAGTACCTCATGGAGGGGACCCCGAAGGAAAGCCAGCTGTGATTCCAGAGAAGTGACCTGGTGGACTGGGCAAAAGAAGGCTACAAGAAGTGACCTGGTGGACTGGGCAAAAGAAGGCTACCACAGTAACATCATCCAGCTTGAGCCGTCAGGGTGCCCTGTGCCATCCCAGCATCCACCTAGGATCGACGATCTCTATTGACAAAAACTTGAGCACACACTCATGCTCTGCCCATCTGCCCCAGACCCCCTTCCTATCTATCTTCTGCCCTACTCTAGCCCAGGGTGGGTTTGAGCCACCAACAGTATCCCAAGAGAGCAAGAAATTGGACCAATCCTTTCTGTACCAAAGTGCCAGACAATCTTTGAGGTGTTTCCAAAAGTGATTGTACGACCACGCTTCTCTCAAAGGGGAGGATGTTATGACTTATGATGCTATGAAAAAAAAAAGTACAAGATGAAAAAAGATACACCATGCTAATATTAATCAAAGAAAGCAGAAGTGCCTATATGAATGGCAGATGAAGCAGACTTCAGAAGCAAGGATAATTTTCAGGGATAAAGAGAGTCATACGTAATGATGAAAGGGTCATTTCTCCAAGACTTAACAAACCTTAACCAAAATACATGAGGCAAAAACTGATAGAATTTTAAGGAGCAATAGACAAATCCATTATTATAGTTGAAGACTTCAGAACTCTTGTATCAGTAATTGACAGATCCAGCAAGCAAAGGAAAACTCAATATTGTTAATGTATCAGTTCTTCCCAATATGATTTAACGATTCAGTGCAATCTCAAACAAAAGCCCAGTAAATTATTTTGTGAATATTGACAAAATGATGGCACAGTTTATAGTGAAAGGTAAAAGACACAGAATAACCAACACAATATTGAAGAATAGCAAAGTTAGCAGACTGATACTACCTGACTTCAAGACTTAACTATTCAAGCCAGAGTAAATAAGATAGTGTGGTATTGGCAGAATAAAACACAGATTAACAGGACAGAATAGAAAGCCCAGAAATAGATCCATGAAAATGTGGCCAATGATCTCTGACAAGAAAGAAAAGCAATTCAATTGGAAAAGGATAATCTTTTTAACAAAGGGCACTGGAACCAATGGAAGTCTATATGGAAACTCATATGACACAGGGGTGCCTGTGTGGCTCAGTCAGTTAAGTGGCCAACTCTTGATTTTGGCTCAGGTCATTATCCCAGGGTCGTGGGATTGGGCCCCGCATTGGGCTTCATGCTGAGAGTGGAACCTGCTTAAGATTCTCTCCCTCTCCCTTTGCCTCTCTCCTGCTTGCTCATGCGCTCTAAAATAGAAGAATAGAATAGAATAGAATAGAATAGAATAGAATAGAATAGAATAGAA
>NW_024412400.1:22912490-23015138 GCF_014898765.1 Herpailurus yagouaroundi | reverse complement strand
AATAGAATAGAATAGAATAGAATAGAATAGAATAGAATAGAATAGAACAGAATAGAACAGAATAGAGTAGAATAGAATAGGACAAAAAGAAAAAAGAAAAAAATGACACAGACATTTTGCCTTTCCGAAAACAACCTAAATGTAAAGTAAAAAATATAAAACTTCTAGGAGATAATCCGGGAAAAAGATATACATTGGGTTTGAAGATGAATTCTTAGATATAACACCAAAAACACAGTCTATGAAAAAAAAAGTTGATGTCAACTTTCATTTAAGCGAAAATATTCTGCTTTATGAAAGACATTGTTAAGAGAAAAAAAAAAGACAGGACACATATTGAGAAAAAAGGCTTGTAAAACCTACATCCAATGAAGAACTTGTATCCAAAATCTGCAAACTGCTCTTAAAACTCAGTAATAAGAAAACAAACAACCCAATTAAAACTGTGGGCAAAAGATCTGAATAGACACTTCACCAAGAAAGATATACAGGTATCAAATAAACCTATGAAAAGATGTTCAACATCACATGTCATTCAGGAATTGCAAACTCAAGGAACAATGAGAGGGGTGTCTGGGTGGCTCAGCCAACGAAGCAGACGACTTTTGATTTTGGCTCAGGTCATAATCTCATGGTTAGTGGGATCCAGCCCTGTGTCAGGCTGGCGCTAACAGGCAGAGCCTGCTTGGGATTCTCTCTCTCCTCTCTCTTTGATCTCTCTCTCTCTCTCTCTTTCTCAAAAATAAATATTTAAAAAAATAAAACAACAATGAGATACCATCACACAACTATTAGAATAACTAAAATCCAAATACTAACAACAACAAATGCCAGCAAGGGTATGGGGCAACAGAAACTCTCAGGGGAATGCAAAATGCCTCAGCCGCTTTGGAAGAAAGTTCAGCAGTTTCTTACAAAGGTAAACATAGGCTTACCAAAGAATCCAGCTATTGCACTCTCAGGCATTTATCCAAATGAGTCGAAAACATGTTTGCACAAAAATCTGTACGTGAATGTTTACAGCAGTTTTATGCATAATTGCCGTAACTGGAAACAACCAAGTCCTCTAATAGATGACTGGATAAACAAACTCCGGTATACCCATGCAAAGGAATAGTATTCAGCATATAAAGAAATATGTTCTCAAGCCACCAAAAGATATGGAGGAAACTTAAATGCATATTGCCAAGCGAAAGAAGACAGTCTGCAAAGGCTACCCACTGTAGGATTTCAATTATATGACGTTCTGGAAAAGGCAAAACTTTGGATATAATGAAAAGATTACTGTTTGCCAGAGGTTGTGGTGGGGAGAGATGAACAAGTAGAGCACAGGAGGTTTGTAGGGTAGTGAAAGTACTCTAAATGATATTATAATGACAGATCACTGGTTGCCAGGGTTTTTGGGGGATGAAGGGATACATAAGTGGAACACAGGAGATATTTAGGACAGTGATTGCATTCTGTGTGATATGGTAATGGTGGATGCATGAGACTACACATTTGTCAAAAACTGTGAAATGCAGTCTTTGTTTTATTTTTGAGAAAGAGAGAGCATGCGCGCATAAGCAGGAAAGAGGGGGAGAGGGAAAGAGAGAGAGAGAATCTTGGGCAGGCCACACATAGCGCAGAGCCCAACGCGGGGCTTAATCCCATAGCCCTGAGATCACGACCTGAGCTGAAATCAAGAGTCAGACACTCAGCTGACTGAGCCATCCAGGCATCCTATGAACTGTATTCTTCTTTCTTTGATCAGATTTACCAAAGACTTTGTATTTATTGGTCTTTCCCAAGAATGAGATTTGGTTTCATGACCTGGCTTATGCTTTTGTTTTTTTACATGGTTAATCTTCACTTTTCTCTCTTAATTTCTTCCCTTTATTTTTTTTAATATTTCATTGTTATTTTTGTCTACCTTCTTAAAATGAATGCATAACTCATTTCTTTACGGCTTCATAAAAATATATTTAATATTAGAAATTTTCATGTGAGTACCACTTTACAGAATATGGCTACACACACGTCTGTGTGCACACACACACACATTGCTCTCATTATTTATTTCTAAGTATTTGTAATTTCCTGTTGGATTTCCTCTATAATCATAGTTATTTAGAATAAGCATAATTGTTTGTTTCCAGAAAACATGGCTTACATGACTTTTGAATTGAGAAACTTGTTGAAATATACTTGAAGGTCTAATAAAGGGTTAATGTTGGGGAATGTTTCATTGAATTTTGAATGGAATATAAATTATTTTTGCATATATAAAACCTATACATCTATTTCAATTACTTCTTGAATTTCTATTAGTTTTAGTTTAATATGTATCAAAGTTATACTTTTGGGTGCCTGGAGGTTTGTGACTCAATATTTTTCTGATGAATTCTACTTTTTACCAATAAGATTTTATCTCACTTAATACTTTTCACCTTAAATTCTATTTTCTCTGGTATTATAATTGGCACGTGCCTATTTTCAGTGGTTGTGAAATATATCTTTTTCTTGTCCCCTTTTAAAATTGTAATGGCAAAATTGAGAACAAACACAGTTTCAGAGAGGTAATTACAAAACAACTTTTCTTTCTCTCTATGCCTTTAAATCTATTTTAAGGTGTCCCCTGCTTTTCGACAAAGACCAGACACACCATCTAGTTTTTTTATTTTTCTTCAGTAGTAAAACCTTTGGTACTTCAAATCTCCAACACAATCTGGGTTTAATAACTTAAAATGTTTATCCCCGCGTAGGGGACAACTTTTAACCTCCTTAAGTTACCTCTCATCCAACTCAGTCCTTGGGTTGGTGGGAAGCCTGCCATCAGAGGGTGGGCTTTCTTTACTTTTTCTCTTGCTGGCCCTTCTACTCATGCTCCTCCACCTTGCTATTGATGGTCTCTGAATTGAAGTAGGGAGAACCGAGGCAAGGGAGCAGGAAATTTCTGACTTAACTACTACTGTTGTAGCGATCGACCAGTAGAACTCTGTCAACTTAGAAGATGTTTGAATCTGCTTCTTTCTTTTCTAGAGCATGGTTGAGACTCTCAGGTACACTTTCTTTGATGTGGGCAAATCCATCTCTGTTCTACCTGGTTACTTCCCCTTTCTGGGATCTACAGACATTCAGTGATGTCTACAGTTGCTCTGCATATGATCCGTCTGTCATCCAGGGTCCTTTTGGATAGAACCTAAGATTATTCCATGCCTGCTCTCTCTTTCACATGGCTCACAGTTAGAGCCTCAGGACACACTTCTGCATCCTTTTCTCTGATATAGGCTGTACTGCAAAGCCTGCCCCTTTACTCCATCCTGAAAGCATTTCACAAACCATGTCTTGTCTTTTAGATTTCTTACAATGGAATCAGATACCCTGTGTCCCTTATATTCTTGGAGGTTCACCTAGTAAGCTCTTCAAGTCATCTTTGTTGAACTCTTTTTCTTTTGGGGGGGTGGGGTTCTCCAAAACCTCTCTACTTACTTTCTCTCTAAATCCAATCCTTTTTATCTTTCTTTTGGGCAGAGGATGTAAGGGTCATATAACTGGATTTTGCTCACCTCCTTTGAAAATTTCATTCTGACCCAGAATCTCACCTTGGGACGTCTTAGTGATTTATCTAAAACCATTTTAGCATGTTGTTACATGATCTTCCACATCATTTACTTTGAGGTATGTGTATGTCAGAGTTTTTACATGAAAATAGCACTAGTCAACATTTTCCTCTAGTGTTTTCTAACATACATTGTTTTTGATGAGAAGTGTGATGCCAATTAGATTTCCATTTCTTTGTACAAAACCTGTTTTTATCTTTCCAGAAACTTTAAATTTTCTCATCATCCTCAATGGTTTTAAAATTTTATCCATGAAATAAAATTACTGCCTATATTTTGCTTAATATGAAGTATATCTCAAAAGATGAAAAATCATTTCTTTCTTTCTTTGGAATTACTTTCTACCTTTGCTTTCCTTAATAATTTCCTCTCCTCCATTCTTCCTTTTCCTTTTACTAGAATTTCAAATTTTAGATGGAATTGGTGTTGAAATTTATGGATCTCTATTCCATGACAAATATGACTTTTCTGAAATTACACACACACACACACACACACACACACACACACACACACACATATAATTATATATCATTTTGGGAGAATTACCCTGTTCAAATATTCATAAATATCTCTCCAGCAGTGATATTACAATGGGAGTGGAATGTGCTCCTGGACAGAGAGTGCCTGGAATTGGTGTTCTAATTGTGGAAGATTCTACATCCTTCCTGAAAGTTGCCATATCCTTGGATATTAATCAGCTTCTCCCAATCATTTGCTTTTTTAACTTATCCTACTGAATCAAGTCAGAAGGGGATAGGTAAGCTGCCCATGTGTTCAGAACATATTTCCTCAATTTATCACGCTCACCATTGTTCTTGTGCCCCCTCCTCCTACTGAATCTTCAAGTCTTAACTTTGAACTTTGAAACAATTGCCCAAGCTTCTGTATACATCATGACCTTCAGTTACTGCCATGTATCTAACTCTATCTTTTTTCCATTTATTCAGGAATTTCTGAATATTTCTGCTCCACTGATAACTTTAAAAAGTTTTAGACACAATAATTATTTATTTCTTATAAAACTATCTTTATTATTTTCAGAAGTGTTGAGCAGGAGGAAAGTTAACTACCTGCTCTTTGCTATCTTAACCCAGTTTTCCCAGAACACATTCAAGGAGATGGATGGTCTTTTAAGATTGATATTCTAGGCACCAAGTTCAAGACCAGCACATTTCATTATTTTTAGTCCTGGAGTCTGACTGTAACACAATAAGGATGATGGCCGAGAACAGAGAAGGCCAGCATTTGAAATTGACTTTGGCTAAGTCTGGGATGTTATGCTTGCTATTATTTCTTTTTGTCCAGAATAACTAAATAATTGCTTTCATAAAGTGGATAGTTTTCCCTTTTAAAAATACATCAATTGAGTATTGCAAAGCCATGATATTTAAGAGATAAATTGTTTAATTGCATATGAGTAGTTGCATCAGCAAGTTGCATCCACAAAAAAAAAAATCTGACCTTCAGAAGGAATCATAAAAATCAGAATCATTTTGAGAACTCTAAGATGTTATTTTTCTCTACCAAGTGACTACACTTTTCAAAAACATAAATTAAGCATTTAATGGTCAAAATAAAAAACAGTGTTCTAAGGCTAACTGGTTTGTTCTTTTGATGATCTGATCTTATATTGTTTAATACAAAAAATTTTCTAGGTACAGTAAAAATACACCAAACTATTATGTGTCACTGTCTTAGACAGTGCTTTTGGAGTAAAAAGCAAATATCTAAAAGTTAACATGCCAGGTCTTGCATGAGTTGACTTTTATTGATTCAGTAAAGGTGGTGAAATTTCACCTGCCCTTCTTTTCCCATCATCATTAGCCCAGAAGGAACAAGAGATAAAATGAATAAAGTCTAACTCTCTTTTGTCTCAAACAGTGGGATTGATAGTCAGATTTATGACTAGAACTAAAAAGTAGGAGTTCATGCAAAAGACTCTTAATGATGGAATCAACCTTAGATCTTCAGTATCAGAATACTTGTAGGTGGGCAATGGTTCACACATTTCTAGGAAAGAGAAAGGGAATGTAAGAGGGCAAATAATAAATGGATAAAACATATTTGGAGTATGTTTTTAGAGATTGTTTATTTCAGAGGCCGTTAGCCAGTGGTCTACGGACTATTAGTGAGAGACTTCTGAAGGTCTGTGACCCACTTGGATTCATATCCAAAATTTTCTGGATGTATGCACATAGGTAGCTTTCATCAGACTCTCAAAAGCCATGCCAGAGTTCACAAATCTATAGCTTTGTTGACATCAATGATCAGTGACCGAGAATCTATAAGTTTGTAGCAATGTGACCAATGACTGAGCTACATTGGTCCCAAGGAGCCCTATGCTTGTTGACCTCAAGAGCACGCGTTGCCTTGTATTCCACTTCAGCCATTGTCTGACTCTAAACATTTTCTTTCTCAGACATATAGACATAAAACAATATAAATTATACTGTCCTGCCCATCTTTAAATGTAACATTTGATACCAAAACTTTAGATTTAGTAAGAGAATAAATCCCAGAAAGGAGAGGAAATAATCTCTGCGGTAGCATTGTCTGTTTCCTATTTTACCTGGAAGGTTTTTATATTAACATCACTTTTATAATTTTTCTAATGCTAAAAAAAAATGCTCTTGAAAAGTGCACCATCTGTGCTTTGTCTGATTAGCTGGTCCAAATGGAATGGATGTCAAATTCTGAGTTCCTTTTATTTTTATGAAAATAAAAAGAAGCTTCACTTCTAACTCAGCTTTATGAGCGAATCAATGAGAAGTCATCTACTGCATAATCTTCCCCCTAGAAAGTGATAAATATTTACAGTATATAATGAGATTTCATGTCAAAAATTGATGGTATTTATTGTGTTTTAATAAAAGCAGATTTGGAAACATTAGTTTTATTAAACAAAAAACAGAATATTGTTTTAAAAATTGCCATTTTCATATTTGCTTTTTCTGTGGAGACCTTATATACAAAGGCAGATTTTTAGCTAACTATATTACTATGGAAATCAGTTCCAACTGAATAGAAATAGTACAAAATAATGAAAACACTAATACATCTTTACACATTGTATTATTCATCTATCAATTACTTTCCCTTTTGTGGGGCTCACTCTTCCAGGTTTGGCTGTTTAACAGTCATATTTTTTTTCCAATATTTATTCTCAATTTCTTTCCTCAATCTTGATCCCAAGAATTAACTAAAAAAGAATATTTAAAAGGTCATGTTGTCCTTTCCTGTGCAAATCTGGGAGATAAGGCTGTTACTAACGCATTTTCTAATTTTTTAAGTAAATGTTAAGGGGAACATTTGGTTCTCTTCTGAAAAGCTTTTCACAAACAGGTCAAATATGTTACAGGTGGCAGAACCACAGATGCTCCTTTGCACCTTGTCTGGGTCCCCTAGCTCCTGAGGAAGTGGGTTCAAAAAGATTATCTCTCACCTTGGTTACAGGATCACCTGAAATTTTGAGTTTTAGAAGCTAATCGCTCTCCTCCAGTGAAAAATTTCTTAAGGATTGATCTGGAGAAGGTAAAGTTTCCAACAGCCGATAATGAAAACACATGGCCACAAGTGACTCCCCATCAGGGATTAGAACTCAAATGCTTTTCAGCATCTCGTATAAAATAAGAGAGGGTTGGTGACCACAGCAAACTGGAAAGTACAGGCTTACACAGATACTAAGGTTGTCATTGTAAAACAATAGTGTGCTGGCCAGAAAGAAAAAAAACACATCTCTGTGCTAAATTCGGCCAGTGGGACGTGAGATTTTGATCCCCAAACTACACAATATGACAACGTTTAGGGAACTGATTCTATCCCTTCCTCTCTACACTCATTCATTAGTCTCCTGGTTGTAGTCTGATGTATTTCTCCCTCCTCATCAATGTTTTCCTGGCTATTATGTTTATTCCTTCACTGGGGTGTACTTTTCTCTAAATAGATAATACATTCATGTGATTCAGAATGAAAAGAATATGTAAAGTGATGTAGAGTGAAAGCCTTGCTCCCACCCCTGCTTGTGTGTGTCCAGTGCCCTTCCTGATTCCCATTCCCTCACAGACAACTTCTGGTACTGGTTTTTGTGTTTCCACCAATGTCATTATCTCTGTAGGTAAGCTAAATAAGCACACAAATACACATATTTTGTGCCCTCGATTATAGACAAAACATTGCATGTTATACCTACATTTTTCTCTCTTTCTAAAGCCAATCACTTAAAAATCACTTTTACCTTAAACACAAATATATAAAAACATGCAAATATATAAACACACACAAACACACACACACACACACACACACACACACACACACACACACACAGCATCTATCTACCTCGATGACCTTTATATAGATCTATGCATAGTGTGTTTCTTCCTTCCTTTTTACAGCTACGTCATATTCCTTTGAAAGGAGATATATAGAGAGATATAGATATATAGATAATTTATGTAATCAGTCCAATGCTGGTGGATATTCAAGTAATTTCCAAACATTGTATATTAGAAAAATGCATGTATTATGTTTCATGAATAACAATCTGCATTATTTTGCACATGTACAAACATATCTTTCAAATAAATAAGAGAAATGAGACGGCTGGGTCAAAGGCAAATGTATTTACAGTTTTAACAGATATGGCCAATTACCCTTAAAAACCATACTGGTTTGAGTCAATATCCTTTTTCACCCTATCTAGTCCCACCATCTCTGCAAATGAAGGTGCTATCAAACTTTGGAATACTTGCCAATTTAAAGCTTAAAAAAATAACATTCTAGTGTAGTTTTAATGTGCATTTTTTTATAAAAGTGGGCATCTTCTCATGTGTTTTCAAGCCTGTTATATTTGCTTCTTCATGAGGTATCTGTATATACCTTTGGCTCATATTTTAATAAGGTTATTGATGTTGCTCGCAATTTCTAGTACATTATAAATTGGTGATGTTAGCCCTTCATCTGTAAGGTCAGTCAGGTATTTATGTACATAAGTCACACTTTAGTGTTTATCTTTTATTGTTGCTAATGGTGATTTCATTTCCCAAGCGCAGGTTTTTTTGTTTTTTGGGTGTTTTTGTTTTTGTTTTGTTAACACAATTGAATTTATCAACCTTTTATTTCATGGCTTCTGGATTGTGAGTCAGAGTAAGGACTTCCTCATGCCAAGGTTATAATGGAATTAACCTATGTTTTCTTCTAGTGTTTTTATTATTTTATATTTTTACATCCTTTTTGAATTTGCTATGGTATATGATATCACATATATATTCAACTGTAAGGGACATTTCACCCAGTTTTCATAGATTAAAGATCCCATCTCTATTATATAACGCATTTGTACATGCACTTGGCTCTATTTCTGGAATTCTATCCAACTGGTTTGTTTTTCTATTATTCATAAATGCCAGAGTGTTTTAATGATGTTTTCATATATGAAAGGGCTTAGCCCATCACTTGTGCTTTCCCATATGAAAATTCTTCTTGGTCATTTTGGTTTTTATTTTCTCCAAATGAACTTTATCAGCTTTTCTAGTTTTTTTAATTGATATTTTTATTGGGATCATAAAAAATTAATTCACATGGGAAGATTGGATATATTTATGATATAGAGTACCCTACCAAGAACATAGTCTCTTTTTCCATTTCTTCAGGGTTTTTTTTGCATGTATCCTTCAGGAGCTTTTTAATATGTCCTTTATATATATATATGTTACACATTTCCTGTGAGATTTATTTTTAGTTTTTTCACTTTCTATTAATATTTCTTTGGTATGTAAGTTTTTGCTTCTTTTATATAATCTTTTTTAAAATGTTTTTTAATGTTTATTTTAGAGAGACACAGACAGACAGAGCATGAGGAGGGGAGGGGCAAAGAGAGGGAGACACAGAATCTGAAGCAGGCTCCAGGCTCCAGGCTCCGAGCTGTCAGCACAGAGCCTGACAAGGGGCTCAAACTCAAGACCTGAGTTCATGACCTGAGCTGAAGGCGGCCGCTTAACCAACTGAGCCACCCCAGTGCCCCTTCTTTTATATAATATTTATAAATTGCACTAAGAAAGCAATTTATTTCCACAGCAAGTAAAATGTGGCTTTGGAGCCAAGATAGATAGAGGCAAAAATAGGTAGATACACAGTTGTAAGATTATCAATAGGAAACTTGTATCTATTCTTACATGTTTATCGTTTTTCAATCCAAAATGAATGTTGACCTTTATCAAATGCCTTTGCAGATGCTTAGTTATGATCATATTATATTTCCCCTTAAATGTATCAATGTGATGAAGGATATTAATAGATGCCCTAATATAAAACCATCCTTGCATCTCTTCAGTGGAACCTAGTTCTTCTCTGGTATATTGTTTAATTGTTCCATTAGCTAATGTTTTATTGAGAATGTTTACATTGATGTGCATAAGTGATCATGTTCTTTAGCATTCTTTTTTGTACAATATTTGTTAGATTTTGATATCTGTATTCATTACAAAATATTTCAGATTTTTTTCTAATGCTCTGGAAAAGTTTAAATTATTAACTTATCTTCTCATTAAGGTTTAGTAGACTTCTTCAATGAACCTCTTTGGGTCTGGTGTTTTTGGTAGTGGCCCTCTTCTATGGAACCAGTCCATTTAAATTCTCTATTTCATCCTGAGATAAGTTTTGGAATATTTTGTATTCCTGAAAATAAAACATTGCATACAGGTTTTCAAATTTATTTAGATATTGCAGCAAAATGATTTTACTGAGCTTTAAATTTCCTCTGTTTCTCAGAATATTCTCCCTCTCTTTTAACATTTCTTACTTTTGCTATTGAGGTTTTCCCTCTCTCTCTCTCTCTCTCTCACTCTCTCTGTCTCTGATGAGATTAACAATCTATCAGTTTTTTTAATAGAAGCTTATAAATAAAAGCTAAAGAAATTTTTTAAAGTAAAAACTTAAAAAAATAAAATTTACCATTGTTCTATTTTTTAATTAGTTAATTCATATTGTCATACTAATGCCACATAGCAAAGAACCACAAAATCTCCATGGCACTGTCACTCTTGAACTTCAATGTTGCCTGGGGCAGTTTCTTTCCAGGTCTTGGTGGTTGAAGACGCTCTGTGTCATGCCCTCGACTGTTTGTGCATCTCTCTTCTAGGTTTCTCTCTTCCTCCTCCAGAACCGACAGGCTACTTAATGCATGTTACTTTGAAGGCAATTGCAGACGCTCAAGATTTTTACACTGCTGCACCTGAGTGCTGCAAGCCTAGAATGCATCCCATCTACCGGACCCCTATCTGCCAAAGAAATCCACATGGCAGAGCACAAAGGCAAGAGGGAGCAGAAAATACAGAGAGAGTTGAAAGTGGGACCAATATTCAATCTACCAAACTTCCGCAACTTTTCTTAAGCTAATGAATTTCATTTTCTGGCCTCTAAATTTTGAATTGGGTATCTGTTCATGACTCCATTTTTTTTACAGTAAACTTTATTTCCATTGACTTGTCACTTGACATGATTTCCAAGTATGTCTGTGCCCTAAGATGAGCCAAAGAACAGAAATCCTAAATCTCAAAAATTGTTTTTCATACTGTTCTGAGTAGGGCATTTTATCCCTTGGAACCTTACCTATAGATACAGAAAGAAGAGATAACATCAACACACAAGAATCTAACTGTGTGAAACTACAACAATATGCTTTTGGGTTATATACCACCCACCTCTTTAAGGTTGTAATGATAACGACTGATTTTTTTCTCCTGTAAAGTTCAAAGTTCAGTGTCATTTGTTTTGTTTGTTTGTTTTTGAAGTAAAATATCAGAATATGTGAGAATGCTGCACTTACTTCTTTTAGTACACTAAAAAGAGTGGAAGTTTTTAAATTCTTCATGACTCCAAGCTGGGACACGACTACTACTGACGGGGATCTATTCAACACACTAATTCCAAGGTGAGGGACCATCAGCAAACTGGCACCCGCGACTAAGCCCGCAGGCATACATTTTCCAGAGTGGTGGAATCTCATTCCCATAATGCCAGCTAAGGTGCCAGGTGCAGCTAGGAAAACCCAAATGTTCCTCAGATCCCGAGACAGCTGATAAGCACCCAGGTCTGCCAAACCACCAAAAAGAAGCCCGGCAGTCACTGATGGGACGCTACCTGCTTTTGCATAGCCAATGATCCCACCAGAAGCAACCGGTGATGCGGAGCCAAAGCCAATCCAGTGCAAAAAGGCACTGGTGGGATGGAGTCCTTCTGCATTGTTCTCTGTCACTCTGACCAGGCAGAATACACCAAGTATGCGTCCAACAGCTTCCCGGAAGCTCTGCACTGGTCCACAGGGGTGCAGAAGCCCCGTGACTCCATTTTTTACGGAGGTAAGTGTTCTAGGATGATGAATTTGCCTAAAAACCCCATTTGAACTGCATCCCATAGATTCTGAAGTGTTTTTATTACATTTTTTTCTATATGACGCAATTTCATTTTTTATTTCCTCTTCAATCCAGACTTTAAGAAAATGTTATTACAAATTCCAGGTAAGAGGGTCTTTCTGTTGTCCAGTTTCATTGTATGGTGATTGCAGATGGGTGGACCTAAGATTCCTATTTATTTTTAATTTAGAATAGTTTAAAGATTTTCTGGTGGCCCAATATATGGCCAATTTTCCCAAATATTCCAAGGCGTATTCAAAAGTAATAAAGTACAGAATTACCTTATCAATTAGCTCTACCTTATTATGTTATTTCAATATTCAATATACTTAATTATTTTCATCCACCTGATCTGACATGGACCAAGAGAGGTGAATTCATGTCTCCCACTAGTGTTTTTATGTCTATTTCTGCTTTTATCACCTGTAATTTATGCTTTATGAATGTTTGGTGCACAGATATTCATAACTGTAATATGCCCATTGTGAGTTACATACTTCTGCACTATTAGGCTTTCTTTCTTAATACTGTTTGTCTGAAGTCCCTGGTTTATTTTTATTTTCTGGTCTACCCTTCTTAATTCTTTTCTTTTCAGACTTACTGAAGTACCTTGTTTTAGATGAGTCTTTGCCATAGAGCACAGAATTATGTTGTATAATCCATCCAGGAGCTTCATTACTTTTAAAAACTAAGGTAAGCTTAATTTAAAAAAAAAAACACAACTAAGTTAACCCTTTAAAAAATAAAATAAAATAAAATTTTTAAAAAGCTAAGTCTTTTAACAGGTGACTTATTGATATAAAAGTTATGTTTCACCTTTGTTCCATCATATTATGGATTGCATTGTATCATTTTAAAGATATTCTTTCATTATAAACTCTATTTCCTTTGCTTTTTGTGTATTGTTTCTCTACTATTCAAGTTCTGTGTTTTTGCCTTTAGTTGTTACCTTTATAATAATTTTATATTAGACCTTTAATCATACACTTCCTTCAACTAAATCTCCAAGTTCCCTACTATAAATAATGATTAAAAATTAGGATGTCTCTTCTTCCGTTTCCCTCTCTACCCTTGTCTCTCTCACCTGACTTTAGTTACTAATAGTATTTATTTTTAATAAATTAAATGAGACCATCAACATATCCAGTTTCTGATCTCCTTTTTCCCTCTCCTATCCAATTTTTGTTAGTTATATCATTTCTACATAAGGAAGACATATAACATTTATATTTCATTCTGACATCTCAATCTCCATATTTTTTTTCTACAGGTAAATATATTCAATATTTACTCCCAGTACTTTTGACACTGCTTATCTAGTTACTTCTTAGTTGGCCTAAATTCATTGTCTAATAATTTCTTCCAGGAGGACTCAATGGCATAATAGCCTCTGAGCTTTTGCATGGTCAGAACTGTTCACAGAAGAGACTTTATATATCAAATAAAATGTGGTTGGTTAAACAATCTTTGGCTTAAGTATCTTATTGTTTCTTGTATTGAATGTTAATAAGAAGAAATACAGGGCTAGTATTTTGTTCTAGGAATTTTTGTTTTGTTCCTGGATGCTGCTGCAATGGTGGCTCCTTCTTCTTTTTTAGAGTCCAAGTATAAGTCCTAGAGTTGACTATACTGGATCCATTTTCCTGGTTTGCCGGTATCCATTTTTAAAATGTTAAACTTGGGGTTCCTGGGTCGCTTAGTCAGTTAAGTGTCCGACTTCGGCTCAGGTCATGGTCTCATGGTTTGTGGGTTCGGGCCCAGCATTGGCTCTGCGCTGGCAGTGTGGAGCCTTCTTGGGATGCTCTCTCTCTCCCTCTCTCCCTGTCCCTCCCCTACTTGTGGGCTCTCTCTCTGTCTCCCTCTTCCTCTCTCAAAATAAATAAATAAACTTTTTAAAAAATGTGAAACTTTGCTCAAGCCCTATGATCTTAGAAAACAGCAAGTTTACAAAAATCCTCCCCCGCAACTCTTGGGTTCTAGGAAATTGCTTATGGGAAAGAACGGCCATTCCATGCGTGACTTAGATATGACTCACAGATTCCTCCTTATCTACCTGTGACTGGGCAACACAGACCTCCAAAATTCCCATTCTTTGCTTCATAAATGATTAGCTGTACTGTTTTGTCCTCACTGATCAGTGATGAATAAAATACCTGCTAACTAAACTCTGGTTAATTCTCTCTCCTTCCCCCAGGTATCTGAACTTTGACCCACCTTCTGCCTAAGTCAGCACACAACCCCTCTTTAATGGCCTGCATGACAATAGAGTGAGTTCAGAATAAAATATCCTGATTTATTGTCTGATCATAGACATTTCTGCTCCTTCGCAGAGAAACTTAAGTCTTGCTTTCATCCTAGATGCTACTTATGAAAATTTGCACGGTTGTCATTTACATTCAAATCCTCAAACTCTCTGGAATTCGATTATGTCCCCTGGGATTAAAGACAGAAGCAGATGAAGGCTGGAGGAAGCATAGTGAAGAACTGAGGGCCCCTTTGCTGGGGTCCATCTTTATTCATTTTCCTTGTGTACTCTCTACTCGTTCTTTGCCATTCTCCCATTTCCTGAAAACTTTATCTCCCCTCAGTGGTAAGAAAACTGAATCTGACTGATTTCTGAATTTTTTATCTCAAACCTAAAACAAGATTTTTGAAAAGCAAAACTTTTTTCTTTCTCCAGCTTTACTGCATCATCCTCCTTTCCACTAATCAATACCAATGAGGAGGCACACCATGCTTGTGTGTGAGGTAACGAAGTAGGAAGTAGGAATGATGGGGAAAAAGACAGAATAGTATCCTCTGTGGCTGTGAGTAGGGAACTATTTTTATTCATATAATAGAAGTGTCTTGAGTCATCTGCAGTCACATCAAACAGATCTCAAGTGAGTCTAGGGAGTGGTGTCTCCCGGCGACATCCTAGAACATCTCAAGGCCAAGTTTTATAGGCAGTAAGTTGTGGAGTGAACCCATCCCAGATCTTCTACTGAAAACATCTGGCCAAATGTTTACCAGTTATTTTCTTCCTGCCATTCTTTTTTATTTTCTTCAAATACCCAAGATACAGCTTACTAGCTATTCAGTTGTCCGTTAATAACTTATTTTCAACCCAGAATTGCATAGTTCTCTTCCTTTTATGACGGAAAATATTTATACCTCTCCAAGTCTCTGTTCCTTCATCTGTAAAATGGGGATTATCATATGTCCTTCATAGGTGTCATATGTATGACCCTATCATGAGAATATGCTGAGATTGAAGATCTGATCCCATTGTGAAGATCAGAAATGACCATATTGATATCAGTTATAATTGTTTACAGTATATAGCAATTTTCATGTTATAGAAATATTTGTAGGGGCACCTCGGTGGCTCAGTTGGTTAAGCATCCAACTTCGGCTCAGGTCACGGTCTCACGATTCATGAGTTCTAGCCCTGCATTGGGCTCTGTGCTGACAGCTCAGAGCCTGGAGCCTACTTCACATTCTGTATCTCCCTCTCTCTCTGCCCCTCCCCAGCTCGCACTGTCTCTCTCTCTCTCTCTCTCAAAAATAAGTAAACATTTTCAAAATGTTTTTAAAAAAAGAAAAGACATATTTGTAAATGAGTCTGAAGAAACCTACAAACTACAAAGAAAAACACTGGGAATGGTAGTTTTCCTGAAGCTCCTAAGACGTTGCCCTTCCTTCCCTGGAGCCATACACACCATATTCCTGGATTCTGTCTCAAACAGGTACTCATCTAGCCTCACTTTGCAATTCAGTTATCATTATAATAATATGATTAGGCTCAGCTGGCTGAGGTAGTTAGGGCTGCGACGTCTGTATTCAGCAAAGCAATACTATCAAATGACTGATAGCTCAGTGAGCAGCAGGGGCAAGGTTAGCATCTGTACTTTAGCCCTGCCCCCTAAAGTCTAACCCTCACTGGGAAATTCCTACCTCAGGAGGGCCTGCTTCTGCTTGTTTTGGCCCTTCTGAAGAACGATCGGGGAGTGGAGGGGTTATTTTGTTGTGGTTTCTGTACGTTTATTTTCAGTAGGGGCTGAGGAAAGGGGAAGGGAAGCCTGGAAACCAGCATGAGGTTTCTTTCTGATCCTGGGCGAGTGGACACCCTCATACCTGCATGGCTGTTTGATGTCCATCATTGTGGCGGGTCACTGACTCATTTGGCCCAACTGGCTGACAGAGCCCCGTGTTGTCAGGGAACCCAATTCAGGACCGTCTAGTCTGGGAGCAAAACAAAACACATCTTTGAGTCAAAGGACAGAAGGAGAGTTGCAGTTACCTGCTGATTTTTTTTTTTTAATAAGGTTTTTCCTGCAAGCAGGTGGAAGGATATACCTTACAGGGCTCCTGTGATTGGCTCTCAGCCAGTTGCATGCATTTTTCACAGCTGGCATCAAGATAAACTAATTTTTTTACTAAATTGACCCCTATTACTTTCATTTTCATAGCTTGCAACCAATTGATGGGATACAATTTAATATAATGCAATTAATGTTGCAGCATCCTCCATAACAAAGCATCAAAAAAATGAGATAAAATCTTGAAGTGCCCACCAGTACAGGTGGGGGAATGGATATAGGAAACATAGAAGACAACATGACCCTAAGGAAGAAAGACAGCTCTAAGAAATATAAAAAGAATTTCTGCTGCCTATGCTGAAAAAGAGATTAGGAAAAATAAGACAACAAATGATCAATAATTACTTCACCAAGATGCTTCTAAACATTCAAGAAACCTTCGCAAAGGAGGCAACATGTACGTTGGGTTTATATCCGCTTGGACCCATATATTTCTACTTAATTCAATAGACTATAATTCCTAGCATTATTTATGTTGATGGTCAAATCGTTCCAGATTTTGGACATGAGTAGCCCCTTCCGTCTGGTCTTGGCATCCTCTTGTCAGATCTCCAACGTTCTTTGAGTAGGTGCTGACTTTCTTGAACAACTCATTTTGTACTTTTTTAGCTTAAGCACTGGAATTAAATCTTTCCTCCAGGGAGCCCTGGTACTTTTTAGTGGAGAATGATATTTGGGAGGCAATATCTGAGTACTGGCTGTGGTCACGGCTACTAGAATTTCATTGCTTTCAACCTCTCTCAGTGTTCAGAGCTGGGAAAACAACAAAAACTACAAACACACACACATACACACACACACACACACACACACACACACACATTTATTCCTGTGTCTACCTATTTATATATTGAAAACAACAAATTTGCCTGGTAATTCTAATTCCACTTCAACACTCCCATGTTCATTCTAGCTGTCTTCCTTCCATAATTATAACGGCAGCAGAGGAAAATCTGGCACCTATTATCATCAATATATTTACGTATTTGCTCAGAGAACACACAATTATTTCAGAATTATTTATCCATACCACTGTGAAGATCATTCCCACTAAGTAGAGTTCAATTTTCCTTTTTTTAGAGTAAAATTTATAATCAGTAAAATATGCACATGTTAAGTGTACAATTCAATAAATTCTGGCAAATGCCTGCATCCATGTAACTCACACTGCCAGTATGACATAAAAAGTTTCACCACTGTAGAAAGGTCTCTGGTCTCTGCTGGGTAAATCTCTTGTCCCATTGGATTAGGGTTTTCTATTCTAGAATTTCATACATATGAAATCATATAATGTTCATTCTCTCGTATCTGGCTTCATGTGCTCAGTATGAAGATTTATCCAGGTTGTAGGAGTCAAGAATTTTTCATTTTTATTGCTCAATATTATTTCATTGTATGAATATATCAAAGTTATTTACCTGCACTTTGATAGGCATTTGGGTTGTTTCTAATTTTGAATCTGAATAAAGCTTCTAGGAACATTTATCATAAAGTCTTATGTGGACACATATTCTCATTTCTTTTGGATTAATTCCTAAGGGTGAAATTATTAGATCATAGGGAAGATATATATTCAACTTAAAAAAAAAAACTTACCATTTTCCAAATTGATCGCACTCTATTACACTCCATCATTAATGTGTGAGAATCCGCATTGCTCCATATTCTTGCCAACATTTAGTGTTGTTGTTCTTTTTAAATTTAACCACTCTGCTAATAAACATGGAGTAGTACTTCTTTGTGATTTAATTGCATCTTCCTGCTAACTAATGATGCTGAATTTTTTTTTCATTTATTTATTGGCCTGTTCAGATCTTTTTTTCTGAAGCCTCTGTTCAGATCTGTTTTCATTGAATTGTTTATCTTTTTATTATTCGGTTATAGGATACAAGTTCTTTCTCCTACCAGATGTATGTTTTGTAAATGATTTCTCCCAGCATACCCTCATTTTATGAAGATACTTTCATAGGTTTTCTTTTATAAACTTTGTAAGTTTAGACCCATCTCAAATTAACATTCAGCATGCTATAGAGGTTAAAGTTCATTTATTTCCATGTGGATATCAAGTTGCTCAGGCATCGTTTATTGAAATCTTTCAGTGCTGTTATGAAAAATCAGTTGAGTGTGCAAGTGTGGGTGTATTTCTCGATTCTCTGTTCTGTTTTATTTAACGACCTTTTTATAAATACCCCACTATCTTTGTTTTATTTTTTTAATGTTTATTTATTTTTGAGAGACAGAGCATGAGTGGGGGAGAAGCAGAGAGAGAGAGAGGGAGACACAGAATCCAAAGCAGGTTCCAGGCTCTGAGCTGTCAGCACAGAGCCCAATGTGGAACTAGAACTCACAAACAGCTAGATCATGACCTGAGCTGAAGTAGGACGCTTAAACCACTGAGCTACCCAGGTGCCCCATCCCACTGTCTTTAAATGTAGCTTCATAACAAATAAGTCTTGAAGTCGGGGAAGCTCTTCTGTATTATATTATTTTCCCTTCTCAGGATTGTTTTGACTATTCTAGGTTATTTGTACTTCCATATAAATTTTGGAATAGCTTATCAATTTATAAAATAAAAAACTTTGGGGATTATGATTTGGCCTGTTTTGAACCTGTACAACTTGGGGAGAATTGATATCTTGACAACATAAGTCTTTTACCTATTAACATGGTATAATTGTTTCTTTAATTTCTCCCATTAATCTTTTGTGGATTCAGTGTAGAGTTTTTTTTATGTGTTGCTAAATTTATCCTCAAGTATTTTATGGTTTGGGTGCTATTTTATGTTTTATTTTTTAAAGACTTTTTATTTTTTATTTAATCTTTTCTATAAATTTTTTCTGTGTGTGTGTGTTTTTATTTTTTTATTTATTTATTTTTTGCTTATTTATTTATTTTTGAGTGAGAACACGTAAGCAGGGGAGGGGCAGAGAGAGAGAGAGAGAGAGGGAGACACAGAATCTGAATCAGGCTCCAGGCTCCTAGCTGTCAGCACAGAGCCCAATGGGGCTCCAACCCACAAACTGTGAGATCATGAGCTGAGCCACCCAGGCACCCCAAGATTTTTTATTTTTTTAAGTAATCTCTACACCCAACATGGGGCTTGAATTTACAACCCTGAGATCAAAAGTCACACACTCCACCGACTGAGCCAGTCAGGCATCCTGGATTTGGTGCTATTTTAAATATGTCTTTAGGGGCGCCTGGGTGGCGCAGTCGGTTAAGCGTCCGACTTCAGCCAGGTCACGATCTCGCGGTCCGTGGGTTCGAGCCCCGCGTCAGGCTGTGGGCTGATGGCTCAGAGCCTGGAGCCTGTTTCCGATTCTGTGTCTCCCTCTATCTCTGCCCCTCCCCCGTTCATGCTCTGTCTCTCTCTGTCCCAAAAATAAAATAAATAAATAAATAAAATAAATAAATAAAATACGTCTTTAAATTTTTTATTTTCCAGATCTTTGTTCTTAGTATGTTAACTATGTTTACTGTGACCCTGATAAATTCACTGTTAAGGCTAGTAGATGTTTTGAATATTATTTAGGATTCACTACACAGACAACCATGACATCTGAAAATATTGACAGTTTGAATTCTTTCTTTTAATCTCTATGTTCCCTGCCTTATTTCACTTTCTCAAACTTCTATTACAATATAGAAGAGAAGTGATGAGAGAGAATGTCCTAGCCTTGATCATTTCCTTAAAGAGACAGTATAACCTCTTAAAGACAAAAATGTGGGTGCCCCTGGGTGGATCTGTCAATTGAGCTTCTGACTTCAGCTCAGGTCATGATCTCCTGGTTCATGGGTTCCAGCCCCACGTCGGGCCCTGTGCTGACAGCTCAGAGCCTGGAGCCGGCTTCCGATTCTGTGTCTCCCTCTCTCTGCCCCTCCCCTTCTTGCACCCTTTCTCGCTCTCAAAAATAAAGAAACATTAAAAAAAAATTTTTTTTAAAGAGAAAATGTGGAACTCCTAAATTTTCCTGCAATCTTTGTACAGAACTCATGCTAGTTGCCTCTGTACTGTTCTAATATTAGTATATATGTTGCCAAAACAAGCACGTATTTCTTCTGTAAGTCTGCAGCTTCCTTGAGGGCGAAACTTATGATTGAGACATCTTTCTAATTCAGGCACCCAACATAATGCCTGAAACATGTAAGAATTCCAAAAAGCAAAAAACCAAGTTTAATTTAAAAGAAAAAAGATCATTTTTAAGAGATAACTCTAATAAGAATATAAGACCTTATTTCCCAGATTTAGTTCCATGAAATACTAGTTCTGAGAGAAGACACGTGTTAATTTAAAAAAAAAAAAAAACTTTTGAGAAATACATTTGGGGAATTCTAGATTAGATGAGGAATCAGATTTGTCTATGTAATAGAGTAGATACTTTATACGTGCATCTCATTCGTATAAAATTCAATGATATTCCCGTGTAACTAAGTTCCTTTATCATCCCCATTTCTAACAATGTGTCGAAAATAATAATGTGAACTTTCCGGTTACAGGTGACTCAATCTTTTCCAGTTGAAGATCTCCTCACTGAGGTAAATGTTCACTCAATTTAAAGTTTAAACTCTCCTTCAAGCAATTCTTCTCCTCCAGATGGTCTTGCATAACTTCCTTTCCAAAACAATGTCCAGCATTGGGGTAGATGACTTCTGGGCTTCCTCTTGTTGAATTCTGGTGGAGGTCTTGCTTGGCTCACCTAACTCTGGGCACTGACCTTTTCTCTGACTCCATCTACTTCTTTGGTGTAACTTATTGCTTGTTCTCCCAGCAAAATCAAAAGTCTTGAGAACCTCATCCTCATTCTTACCTCTGGGTATCTTGCTTCTCCTTGGCTTCCATTGACACTAAATTCTCTGCTGTTCACCTACAACTTCTTTCTGTGTTACTGTTTTTCATAGGAGATCACCTTGCCATTTACTTTGGTGACCGATAGCAGATCCAGTCTCATTTCCCAACTATTGTCAGTTGCCTCAAAGGGAGCACGGAAGAAAATGTTCGAGCCTTCCATGTCAAATATCTGTCATGGGAAATTTGGCAAAATTCCCTGCTGTTTTCTGCCTATATATGTGTACAATCTTTTCTCTATTCCACTGTGACCTTCCCGAATTGGTACGAGGATCTTGCAAGTCAGGGTCCTTTCAGGGTTACAATTGGTAAAGGGAATGCACCCACCCTAAGGTTTCGACTTCTCTTTTAACTTGCCTGGGGGCTTTTTATCTCACTTCTCTGGCATCCCTTGGACGAAGACCCACGGAGGTCGAGGCACTGGGTCTCTGACAGATCCAGGCTGCTTCTTTATCCTCTACCAATCCCTTCCAAATATCTCCTCTCCCCTTCAGGAAAAGTATCATGTTCCTTTCTCAGCCTCGTAGGCATTCTTCAGACACTAATTATTTTCTGATTAACCTCCCAACATTTTTTGGGTAAAATTTAACGATCTGTTATTCCATTAAGCCTGGATATGTATAAGATCCTTTTGATATGCATAAGATCTTTTGGAATTTATAAATCCATTCTCTCTCAGTAAAGCTGGGATTTCAAGAAATTTTCTAGTCTTGGTGTTCACCGTCCCTTTTGGAAGTTGAATATTGACTATTAACTCTTTCTTTCCAAATTCCTGCTATCCTGTAATTATTCTAATTTTGCCTAAGGCACTGGGTACTTCAGATTAAACAGCATGGTGATCATGGTTCATGCCGAAGAGAAAAGCACATTACAATCTTCGTGTTACTCAGGATTTCTCAAAAGGTTTTAATGTGCAAACGGATCTTTGGACTCTACAAGCACGAAGGGTGTGGCCTATCGAATTTCCAACTTATTTGAACACAGATCATTTTTCTTTAAAGAATGTCTGCCAGACCAATATTCCATTGGAAATACTGTGAGGAGTAAAAGGAACATTGTGAAACAGGAAAAACTGGAACCAAGGATCCCAGCTAAGAGATTACTTCATTTGTCCGGAAGTGATGAGGATCTGAACTGGAGAAATGGCAATAGCCATGAGCCTGGATGGGTTCAATAAGTATTTAGAAAATGAAATTACATGATCTGGCGAGAGTATTTACGCCAATGAAATAGAATCCTAGATATTCCTCTCTAACAATATGTTTTGTAAGTTTTTACGTTTCACAAAAGCACCTAGATGAAAACCAAAGGCATATCTATATGAAATAGATATTTATGGAGTAGATATGGAAAAGAAACATATTTCCTTTGGGTTGAACTTTAAGGGAAATTTTCCTAAGATGCCCAGTTATGTTTATTCTGCCCCTCTTAGTCCATGAGATGTTTTAGAAGTCTTTCTGACTCATTAAGACATGTAAAAACAGACCTACCAGAATAAGAAAGGTTGAAAAAAAAATCACCAAATGAGCAGTTCAGTGAAATTCTAGATCCAAAGCAATTTAAATATTTTAAGCATCAAATATTTTTTAAATGTGTTTTTATCTTACTTATTTTTTGAGAGAGAGCGAGAGAGCTGGGGAGGGACACAGAGAGAGGGAGAGAGGAAATCTCAAGCAGGCTCCATGCTGTCATCACAGAGCCGGACATGGGGCTTGAATTCATGAACCATGAGATGATGACCTGAGCCAAAATCAAGAGTCAGGCACCTAACCGACTGAGCCACCCAGGGGCCTCAGCACCAAATATTTTTTTAACAACATGTGGGGATATCCTTCATGAGCCTCCATTGATTTATATTTTTCACTAAGCCCCATATGATGTGTTTATTGTAATGTAATTTGAATATAAGAGGGAAAAAAGACAAATTTCGTCACAAACCACATTAATTAATATTATTAAATATGGCATAAAACACTACAGATATTTCTGGCTTCATAGAATAGAACTGAATCATAAGAATAGAATTGGTGATTTCTTAACTGAAGACAAAATCGTATTGCCGTGCTTCTTTCTAGCAAGGACAGTGACAATTAGAGGGAAATTGTCAATAAGAAATGTTCTAGAAAAAGTGGCTTATTCCGCTATATCTTTCACATAGCCAGAAAAAAAAATTGTATGATAACAATAATGATAAAGGAAATAAATTGGGGAATATAGCAGATGGCTGGAGGAAAAAAATGACCATATTTATTTCCTTCCTTCTCTTATGCATGCCCCTTTGCGATGTGACTTTGCAGCTACTGGAACCAAAAGGTGAACTCTGCTTTCCCTCCGTTTGCATCTGGTCTGGGTTTGCATCTGGTCTGGCCTTGTGACTTGCTTTGAATAACAGAACGCAATGGAAGTAACATCATGCCAGCTGCAAGCCTAGGCTTCAAGTGCCCTTGGCACTTCTCCTCTCTAGGTGTGAAGTCTCAGCCTCCATGTGAGCAAATCTGAGCGAGCCCGCTGGAGGATGAAAAACCACTTGGAGCAAGGATGTGCCATCCCAATTGGAACCATCCTAGACCAGTCAGGTCTGGTGATTAGCTGCAAGTGTATGACTGAGAATAGCTGAAACTAGAAGAACTACCTAGACAGGCCCAGCCCCAACTGCTACTGCATAGAATTGTAGAATAAATAAATGGTGGTTGTTTTAAGCCACTAATTTCGGGGGTGGGTTGTTATTCAGGAACTAATTCAATGGTTCAGGTTAATTTCTCTCCTTAACCATTTTAATCACCTTTCTGTATTCTACCTTTCTACTGTATTCCTACTCTCAGTCTACCCACATATTACTGTCAACTTCGTTTACTAAACACCATTCTTACTTTATTACTTTTTACTCAATGTTCAGTGACTCTTGATTGCACATGTAATAAAGTCTCAGCAACTTTAATCTGGTTATTCAAGGCCTTTCCTGGTTTTTCCACAACTTAAAATTCGAATCTAAGTTTCTGCTGCTTTTCTCCATGCACCCTCAATTTGGTCAAGATGAGTTATAATGCCCTAAATCATCGATAAGACACCATTCTGATTGAATAGTTCATCATTCATTTAATATG
Source organism: Herpailurus yagouaroundi (assembly GCF_014898765.1). Taxonomy (NCBI): domain Eukaryota; kingdom Metazoa; phylum Chordata; class Mammalia; order Carnivora; family Felidae; genus Herpailurus; species Herpailurus yagouaroundi. The sequence goes on along the minus strand of NW_024412400.1, from coordinate 22,990,811 downwards.
TGTCTTACTCATAGGCTAATGGATGGGAATTTTTTTTTTCTGAAATTGACTCTAAGATAATTCCTGATATTCTAGACATTAAAATACAAAAATATAATGTGGCTGAGATTTGAGGCAAGAGTCCTCATTGTTTTCCACGTGTCTTATTATTTCCCGCCTCTTCTCCCTGTCTAGAACAATTCCCTCTGCTTATATACTTCAGGTCTGCATATTAAAATTCTACCTATCGAAAAATCTATTCCAATGTCTCCTCTCTTAGAAATCCTTGAGAACCTTTCTCTTCACTGAGACGAATGTAATCACTCCTACATGAAGTCCCCAAGAAAATGATTGGAACCACTCATAGGCACTTGTCACTTCCTACTCTGTACTGAGAAATTTTTTTCACTGCTTTCAATTGTCTTCAGGTCGAGGGCAATTCAGTATTTATTGAATATCTCACACCCTGTTTTTGCAATGCTAGCGCAAAGGTCTAAGTACAATGTCTACTGGTTATTACACTATATATTTGTTAAGCAAGTAACTCAATGAAAAACACACATATAACAAACCTCAGGTTTCTAACACTTCATTATTATTCTGTCACTAAGTAACCACGTGACCTGAGGCAGATTACTTAACCTCCTAGGGCTGAGGCCTCAAAGGACCTAACAGATGAGATAATGCATGTGTGAATACCCTGTATAAACTACAAACTGTAAAATCAGTTCGAGGTGTTAGCATTGTTTCCTATTCTGAGAAATAAGGCAGTTGAACCTGATCTGTTTTTTTTTTTTTCTTAATGGCCCATACAAGCAGCATTCCACAATGATATGCTTACAAGTTGTTATTTTTTCCTTAAGTATGTTGGCTCAAAGTGTGAAGTGACTTAAAAACCAGTTACAGAACCTGCCTCTTAGAAAGTGTCGCTTGGTGTCTGATGTGCCAGTGAATATCCCTACTGTGGTCATCCCAGATAGCTTTTCACCATGTGGACATGTCACGTGAGACTAGAAGTCTTACGAACCAGTGCCAATCTGGCCTATTCCCGGCACTCTGAGATCAAAGGAGTCATTCTCACGAAGAAGGAGATAGGGTTTATTATGGCAATATAAGTTACCCGAGAGTTTATTTCCAAACTTTTTTTATTACCTAAAACTTTTATTAATAAAAGTAGACTTAAAACATATTAAGAGTTTGATAGTTTAAAGAATCACCTCTCAGAAACAGGCATGTAGTGATTGGCGTTGGCTGTAATGCTACATCATAAATAACATGAGTGCTACAGAGTCTTGGGCCCCACATCTCTACATTGTGATGGATTTGCCGGTTCAGTTCAATACAGTTCAATTCAATTCACTTTGATTCAATTTACATTTGTTTCAATTCAAGGTAGCATTAGGATATTGTGGAAGGAAGGTCGGCTTTATTTCAGATCTTAAAATTCACAGACTTCAACATCCCCTACCTTTTTTATCACGTTTGGCAACTCACCCAATCTCTCTAAACAGTAATTTCCTCATCTGCAAAAAGGGGGTAATATTAGCCACCTCATAACAGATACAACGTCCCAAACACAACGATTGTATCATCCTCCTCCTCCTTCAATTCATGTCAGTTCAATTTGACTTAATTCGACAAACATCAACTATTTATCAACTACAATGCCGAGACATAGCATGGGATTATCGTGGCATCATTGCAAATGTGGGCTTCTGAGAATGCTACGCAATTGAAAAGTTTATCCCTGGGAAAATACATGTAATTTGATTAAAGAATGAGGTGGTAATGGACAATGGTACAGATGTATTTAGTGTAGAACACAAAGTGAAGGGATATTTGGAGAGTCTGTGGCTAGGAACACATGCAGGTCTTTAGAAAACTCACCAAGAGACATCTCATTGTGGCAGGTAACGGGATCTTAACCATGACTTTCCAATTCCAACAATGAGTTGACAGGAGATGTTAGAAAGTTTTCTATCAGCTCTGAATGTTAGTACATTCCCTCACTTAGGAATTTAATTCCTCCTGAGCATTGATTAAACTTATAGCATATTATAAATAATTTATAACATTAATATATAACTCATTCTCCCGACTTTCGATTACAATGCACACGGAATCTGCAAATGTTTAAGGGTGTTTTTGACAGAATATATTATGATATTATAATACACAATCCCAAAATCTCAACAGCTAAACATATAGGGTTTATTACTTGCTCCTGCAAAATCTGTTATTTGCTGGGTGATACTCCCAGGCAGCTGTCCTCCATGCGATGATTCAGTGATCCAGGCTGTTGTTGTTCTGTCATTTCAACAAACAGCCTCCATGTTTTCCACCCAAGGAGAGATGAAAAAGACTGAAAAATTGTATAGGGGCTTGTTGCCGGCCTCCATTTCAGAGGGACACATGTCACTTCTGCTTATGTTTCATTGGCCGTTATTAGTCACATAGCCCTGGCTTACTTCAAAAGGACTGGGAAACCCTGACTCTCATATGCCCAGAAAGAAAAGAATGCCCAGATATTGATGATTTATTACTAATTCAGTGAGAAGATCACAAAGGAAGGCCTGATGTTTTCTCTGTGAAAATTTGGTGTCTTGGTATGCCCTACTTCCCGAAAAAGATGAGTAAGTCTCCTTGAATTTTAGGAAGAGAGTATTCTCCCATAACCATGTCAGTGAACATGGCCTGACTAGAAGGCATGAGTAAATCTAAGTATTGCAAGGATGGACTTTACTGGATCCCTCTTGTGGCCCACTTATCTCTGTTTGGCCAGACTTCTTTCTCCAGCCACTGCTGCAATAACCAGTCCCACATGGGCTTCGATCAGCTTCACTCAGATGCAACCTCACTTTGGGGCTTTGTAATGAACTGCCCACCATGCCCTGGATTTTCTGATGCTGCAACATAGGATACCTACAGAATCCCACTCAGAACCCAGAAGTGTGAATGAATGAATGAAAGGATTAATAGACAAATCATTCCCTCTTCCACTCTCTCAGGCAGATAGGTCTGAGATGCATTTCATTAGGCTCCTCTGGAAAGTCCCATGGGTTAAGCAACCCATGTCACATAGTAGTGGCCAACCTGTTCATGCATCCTTGTCCTGCCGTTTCCTCGTATTGCATTAGGGGGAACCCGGGCAAAAACTGAATATAATAGGACAATTTTTAAAACTCGAAACTCCTCTGCACTCCATAATGCTTAATAGGGTAGACTGGTAAGGAGAGGGTCTGGTATTGTGATTTATAAGAAGAAATTTATATTTGGTCTTCATCCCCATTTCTGGCACAGAGTTCCTAAAATCCTTGGAATTTCCTAAATAGTAAGAGCAGAAAAGGTATCTTTGTTATGCTAATGAGGTGACTTTTGGACCCCACCCAAGGATGAGGGCTGGTTGCCAGAACCAACCATGTGATTAGAGATTAGGAACTATCAGTCCCACTGGGGATGGAATAGGGCTCGAAAGTTGAATCAATTGCCAGTGGCCAATGATGTAATCAATCATGTCCATATATGGAAGCTTCTGTAAAAACCCAAAGGACAGAGTTCAGAAGCCTCCTGGTTGGTGAATACCAGGAGATTGAGGGAGAGTTGCATTCTCATAGAAGGCATGAAAACTCCATGTCCTTTCCCCATACCTTGCCTTATGCATCTCTTCCTACCTGGTGTTCCTGAGTTATATCCTTTCATAATAAACTGGTAATCTAGTAAGTAAAATGTTTCTCTGAGTTCTGTGAACTGCTCTAGTGAAGTAATCAAACCCAAAGAGGAATGTCATTAGAATCTCCAATTTGTAGCCAGTTGGTCAGAAACACAGGTAACAACCTGGGCTTGGAACTGGCATCTGAAACTGGGGAGAGGATAGTTTTCTAGGACCCCTTAACCTGTGGGGTTTTATTCTATCTCTAGGTAGACAGTGTTGGAATTGAGTTGAATTCAGTTAAATTGTAGGACACCAAGATCGTGTTGGGGAAATGCTAAGGTGACATGGGGGAAACTATCCCTCCCATGTTGGAAGTGGTACCAGAACCATTTTAGTGGGCATTTTGTAAAGGATTAATGAGACACTGGAAAGAAAAGATTGAAATGTCTTTCCTCTTGGAGTTCAATGTTATTAGAATTTAATGCATCAGGACAGCCCGAGCAAGGTTGGTCAAGAGCAGAAGACGCTCAGGATCTCTAGAGTAAATCTGATCATAGGGGTACGGGTAGGTCTTGGCTGTTGACTTAGGCCAGGATCTAGCACAATGTGAAGGTGAGGTTGGAACATGGACTTTGTGAACTTGGCTTGAGACAGGCTAGCTGTGCATTTATTTGAGTGCAATCTACGCAACTGTAAAAATGAGATCCCAGTTACAAGGCAGTATGGGTCATGATAGATGAGGGTTGCCCTGAGGAAAGGCACTTCTGTTTTCTGCCTGCTCTGTAAACCACTGCTGAGCAGCAAGGTCAGAGTCAGTAAATGTTGGTCATCAGACAATGGGCAGGATTCTATAAGGCATGTGCTGTGTATAATACCAGGTTCTACAGTTCTTGCTACCAGAGTTTCTTGAAAGTAGACTTGGGCCTACAAACAGAACAAACTGTGTCAACAGCAATATGAGAGTTGCTGCTTTGTGGATGGAACAAGCATCCTTAACCCAAAGAAGAGAATTCACATGAGTCAGGGCAGCAGAGTGCTGGAACTAGATTAAGGTAGAACTGATCCAGGAAAAAGAGAGACTTATTTGTGACAGCCACTTGGAAACTAGATTTGCAGAATGAGGTTTATTATTATTATTATTATTATTATTATTATTATTATTATTTTAGAGATACAACGTGAGTGGGGGAGAGCAACAGAAGGAGAGGGAGAGAGAGAGACAGAGACAGAGAGAGAAAGAGAGAGAGAAAGAATCTTAAGCAGGTTCCACACCCAGCATAGAGCCTGAAGCAGGAATCAATCCCACAACTCTAGGATCATGACCTGAGCCGCAGTCAAGAGTCAGATGCTCAACCGATTGAGCCACCCCAGCGCCCCAGAGTATTTTAGGCCTTGTGTAAGAATAGCAGACAGTAAGGCGGCACCATGGTTATAGATATGAGCCACATGCTATGCATTCCTGACAGGTTTCTCATCCTTCTGGTCTCTCAAAGATGGGAGATTGAATCTGTTTCTGCGACAGCTTTGGGAGGGTTTAGATTTCTTGACTTTGGGCTACTGTGGTTTTGTGCTGTGCTAATTTAGCTAAGCTGGAACCACATTCCCCAGAGCCCCCTCTCACTTTATGGCTCCAGACTACTGTTGGCCACCAGAAAATTCTGCATGGAGCTGGCAAGCGGAGTGCAGATGCGGTTGTGGTCGTGTGGGAGGGCTGGCAGCATGGCCAGCAGGGGTTGCAGCGCACGTACGTGGTCACAGGGGCCGGCTCTCCTGGTGGGTGTGCAGCAGCGACCCAGCCCATTCTCCACCACCTCCCACCAGGTCTCCTCCTTTGGCTTGTCTGACTCCTACCCAAGACCCGTCGACTCCTGTGATAATGGGCTGGCAGCTTCTTCCGCAGGTGATCACATCTACAAGGTCGGAGGCTTAGAAGCAGTGCGACACCTGCGTGGGTTCTGCCTTGCCCACGTGAGTTCCAACTTGCGCTTGCCCTCCCCCATTTCACACCCAGCCTTTCCCCTGTCAGCCCTGCTCATGCCAGGCCCGGAACCAGATGCAATAGCCCTACGTGAACTGTCTTACCAGTAACCAGAATTGTACATGGTAAAATCCCTGTGACAAGTCCCTTATCGGGTATCACTCCTAGTCAATTTGCTTCGGATCAAACACCGCCTAACGTCATGGCCAAACAAAGATTTCTGTTTTACAGCTTTGGGCCAGAGCTGTGTCAACCTTTTTGCACAGATTTCACTCGTGCTATGTACAATATGGGAGGAAAGGGGGAGATTGGGGTGGGAACCATGGGTTGCGAGAGAGTGCTCCAGAAGATGTCCCCAGTTTTAACACAAGAGCACAGCTGACATCACAACATTAAATCTATTCAGAGAAGAAGGAAGGGAAGAAAATGAGTGGAGCAGGCAAGGGGGAGACAAGAGAGCATGTGCCTCGGTAGGGGAAGCAGCAACCCCCCCCCCAAGCTGATTGCTATCAGATGAGAATAGACACCCAAAATTGCTACATTTAATTTTCCTAAAAAGCTGGAAATTCAAATTCTTATTCAAAAATTTCCCAATTTTAAATGTCTGCAACAACAACAAAACCAAAAGCTAATGATTTTTTTAAGTCAATGTTTAAGCCTAACAAATCCTGTCTATAAGTCAGATTTAGCCCAGGTTAAGCATGGATTCCAGAGCCAGATTTCCTAGTCTCAAACCCACGTTCCACCATTTAACTACATATGTAATCTTGGTCAAGTTACTTCTGGGCCTCAGTCTTTAAACTATAAATTGAGACCAATAGCATTAATCTCATAGGATGCCTATGAGGATCAAATAGTTACTAATACACTTATCTGTTTCTAAGACACTACAGAATGTAGGCTGAACCATTATTTTAGGTTTCCCCAAGAAAGAAAAGATGGCTGCTAATTAACCTGTGACACAATGGCTTCTTATCACTTAGACTTGTTGCTTTAGAATTATTGAAGGAGTTCTTTCAGAGGATTTTGACATAGATTTTTTTTAACGTTTATTTATTTTTGAGACAGAGAGAGACAGAGCATGAACAGGGGAGGGTCAGAGAGAGGGAGACACAGAATCTGAAACAGGCTCCAGGCTCTGAGCTGTCAGCACAGAGCCCAACGCGGGGCTCGAACTCACGGACCGCGAGATCATGACCTGAGCCGAAGTCGGACGCTCAACCGACTGAGCCACCCAGGCGCCCCGACATAGATTTTTTTTTTTATCACTTATATATATAAAGGAAATATAAGTGAAATAATCAGGTTTGGTATTCTTAAAACCTCTACATTAGGAGGCTGACAACTAAGAATTAGCTTTCAACTTTGTGCTTTTCCACAAAGTGTCATCCCTGCTGCTATTAAGAATGTCGGTGATGTCGCACCTTTTAAAAGAGTTCTCCACCATTGTCTCCAGGAATTTCTTCCAAGTTGCTGACACCCACAGAAGAAGGTTTGATCTTACCAGAAGATGTCAGATGGAGAATTGTCAGACAACAGAAAGATTTGTGTTATTTTTTAACGGTCCTTAAGTTAAAGATTGTTGCTAAACACTCAAAGGATTTCATTTTTCAATCATTTACCAGGAACAACAAAAAATTTGTGCACCTACATAACTGCCATGTGGCTGAGAGCGACCATCAAAGTGTCATAGACTGTAAGACGTTTTCCTACATATTAAAACATTAAAAGAAGTATATTAAGTTTTGTCCAATAGAGTCCAAAGCTTGTAGAAGAGTGTTTGATAAATAAAGGTAAGCAGAATCTAGATAAAGGGGAAACCTAGTATTATTACTTAAGTTCTATCATGAATTATTCTGTTCTATTATTACTCAGTTCTATCATGAATTATCTGTATGGCCTTCCTCAAGACATTAATCTTTTCACCTATAAAATAGGGACAATCTGAGTTGTATTGATTTAATGTGACAGTACCTAGGTGAATGGATGGTCCTGTTTATGTCAATAAACAGTGGATCAGAGTCTCTGAGGGGTGGAAGAGACAAACTTAGAGAAAGAAAGGAGTACAAAAGCGTTCACAGACTGGGTCTCTCTGGGAAGGGCAGACTGAATAATACAGTTCCTTGGAGAAATAAAAATAAAAGACCCATAATGTTGGTTTTTTAAAGTAATCTCTAGGCCCAACATGGGGCTCGATCTCACCACCCCAAGATCAAGAGTCTCGTGCTCTACCAACTTAGGCTGCTAGGCGCCCCTACGCATCACATTGATTTTGACGACAAATGTAACTTGTTGAAGGCAAGAACAAACAGAAAAACTTTATCGGGGAAGAGAGGAAATAGTAGAGACGATATCTGCCTAAGTCAGACGTTCTGATTCGGAGCTCTTAGATAGCTTGAGTCAAAGCTGTTCCATGTGACCTAGGACGTCTGGTCACAGCAAGTTCCCTGCGAGAGCCACTGTTTATGACGCTGAGGTGGTGGGGCCCCATTTGCCCACTGAATCACAGAGTCCCTCCTCTGAGAGAAAAACAGCGTTGCCTCGGCTTTTTGTTCCTAAATTATATCAGTTCGGCCCCTTCCCCACCCTAAGCCCCTGGATGTATCAGGACTTGGAGACTGAGGCAGTGTCGGAGAGAAATCAGGCAGAAGGGCCACCCCTCTCCTATCCCACCTTCCATGGTTACAAATGCTTCCTCAAGCTGCGCGGGGCATTGTATATTTCATTTACAATGATTGTACAACAGCTGTATAATCGATGTTGTTGAAGATAGGAGTGTTGCTCAGAGTGCAGGATAAATGTCCACAGTGAGCTGCAAATGTGAATAAGAACGGCCCTGCCTGCATAGTAATTGGTATTATTATCAGAATGAATGGGAAAGCCACATATGGATGGATGGGTGGGCCTTTGAAAGGGTGCAGCATGAGAGACTAACGGTAGTGCTTATTTTCTCTTATCTACGTCTGTTCTCTCAAATAACCAGGCAGGGGAGGTGGAGGAAAGGGGATAAGAAGTGGGAATGTACTGGGGAAAGCCGGAAGCTCCTTATCTGCTATTCCATAGCATGCCTGTTTTTCTCTGTCAGTGCCCACTCTTATTAATTGCAGCCAAGTAGATCGCATATCCCCTCCCTAAAAAATAAAAAAATAAAAAAATCTGTTACAAAAGGATAGAGGCACAGGCCCAGGTGAAGGGGGCAGGGGTGAGGGGAGACATAGGGAAGAGAAACACTTCAGGTTAATTGGAGCTGAGAATATAAAATACTCGTCTTAAAGTGTGTGCTTCAGTCATGAGAAGGAAAGTGTCGAGATCATAATGTTTTCTGTGCAGGATTCAACACAGCATGGGTGTTTTAAAACAAGCGGTAATCATTTCTCACGGAGAAATTATAAGCTGCAGCTCCAGGCTCAGGACAAGCACATGGGAGACTCGTTCTTTTCATTTCTCCAGGGAGACACAAGGAGACATTTGGTAGTGAGCGGCCGAGTCCCTTGAACCAAATGGCAGAGTTAGTGATGGAGAGAATTATACAGTTCAATGTGCTCAGTGCTTTATTCATGCAGAAAGAAACGACACAGAATTCTTCTAGAACTCGGAAAAGTAGGAGGGAAGAAATTTTGGACTGCCTGGCTTCGAAAGAGATTGGGAAGCAAAGTGATCAACTTTGTAATCAGGGAAGAGCACAACATTGTTTACAATGATTTCTTTGGCAAAGCTGGCTGTGTTCGTTCTTTTAAAGACAAGACCTTCCGAGCCTGATGCAAAAGCAGCCTCTGCGGGGTTAGATAGTGCTTTGCTCGCTCTCGTCCTGGATTCACCCATGTGGCATCTGAATCTCTATGCGGTCGCCGGTTAAAGATTCATTTTTACTAGAAATAATTTCTCTAAAGTAATAAACAACATGTATAATATCAAGTTAAAAATTCTTAGAAATAAATGCAGAGAAATTAGTTACAATTATTCACATAGTTCTTCAAAATGGTAGCACATGAGAAGAAAGAGGGGTCCCTCTCACCCTTTTGTGAAGACCCATCTTTGTTTACTGCATTCCCAAGTATTAGGAGATTGCATGAACCATTTGCATAGGATAACTAACATATACCACATCATTTGCACGTCTGCAAGTACACGTGAGTAACCGTAATTACACGTGACACCAATTACTCTATTACTTTGTATTAAATTATAATGGAAAATTCCACTAGAGAATTGAAGCCTAATTGCATCTTAATTTGCATAATTTTGCATATTAATTACATCTCAGATGAATAATAAATTTCAGCAGATTTTTAATTTATGCATAGACACAAAAACAAGTGGAGAAATAATTTAGAAAAAAAAATACCAGCAACTATTACTTAGGGCATTCAACTAATTTTGCTTAGTTTAGCAAAACAAAACTTGGTTTGTTTAATATAGCATCTTTAGGCTGATTGCTGTTTATTGCACAATATGTCAGTCTTGAAACATAGGTGCAGACATGGCTTTTCTTAATAAAAAAAAGTGTTCAATTACAGCATTTCAAGTTTGGGATTTTATATTTTGATAAAACTGTCGTGGGGATAACATCATTTAGTTGGAAATATCTATAATTGTGATGTATTTTATGGAGGTTTAATTTCTGTTGCAGTTATTTTAAATGCAAGGTATTATGAAAAACAGGATGCAAAGATATCTTGGTGAAGGAGATCACTAATAAAATATGCCAACGTTTTCTAATTTTGAGTCCATTACTGAAGTCACCCAAGATTGTTTCAGCGATTTTGCATGAACGATTCAGAGTGAGAAATTCCGTACAGTTTTGTGTTGCAGGGTATAACAATTTAGAAGAATGGCTTTTAGAGATTACTACTATTTTCTAATTGTTTTCTTTGTTTTTCCTTGCCTGCATGGTAAACAGTAATAATTCCTGACTGCTAGAGACCTTGGTTTTAAATTTAGTCACCCTTGCTTCGGATTTATCAAATAAGCAGAGGGTTTATTTCTCTGAGCTAATTCGTGCATTTTAGTTACATAGCTATATCTAGGCTGACAGTCATTAGAAAACACCGATTTTGTGTTCCTCAAATGACAGTATGTAACGGAAAATTCATCTCATCCACTTCGTGCCTAAACCCAAGCCTTCATGTTTTATACCTGCTGCCACTGTTAGGGGAAAACCCATAGCTCTGCCTCCGCTAGGTCTAATACTGTGATCATTTGCCAAATTATACGAAAGAAGAGGATGACAACGTTCTAATAAATCAGGAAACTGTCAGGATTAATAATCTCAGCCGTCCTCTGTTTTCCTATAAAAGCCCTACTAGTATCAAATATTTTCCAGTTTGTTTTGCAGTGAAACTGGGCCTGTGCCAGCCTGGCGCATGCAAACTCTAAGAGGCCGTTCTAGATGTCTTTTATCACATTAATCTGGATTTCACAACTGTGCTGGTTCAAAAGGCTGTAAGCAGGAATTCTTTACAACATATGTTCCTCTTCTCCGGTTACCGATCACTGTTATTATTTGGTATTTGATACACAACGCTTTGAGCTAAAGGTCCGGATTTGTCTTTGTGTCCTTACATTTCAATATTTTCCATTTGCGTCCAAAAAAAAGTTTGCCTTGTTCTTAGTAAAAATAAAGATTCGTCAGTGCTTTCTCTTTTTACATCAATTTCTGTCAGGTGCTTGACTCTGGTCTTGGGTTTCTGTCAACCAGGTTACCGACCTGGCAGTACCTTTGTTTATTTCACTGTTTAAAAGGTGAAATACTTCAGCTATCAAAAAACAGAACTACATCAATGATTGTATCTGTCCCTTTACTTTTTTGTTCAACCCTTTTGACCAGGTTCTAATATGAAAGAGATTTGAGCTGGGTGAATCCCTCAGAAGAACCAATCTTTCCAACATTTAAACAATGGTTCCCTCTTGTGGCAACACTTGAGCACTGCGATTTAAGAAGGGGGGGGGAGGCTAAAAATCTCTTGCGACATTAAAACAGATTACTATGAAACAAACAGCATTAATCTGCTTGCAGATAATATTTGGAGTCATTCCCAGGTCCCCCAGGACCTATTGTTACCTATTTTCAGTCAGGTACAAGTTTTGGAATTTATTGAGAAAGAATAGCCAAGCAGCCTGATGCTTATTACGGGCAGTACTAGGGGGAAAAAACCAACTCTCTTTTGAGGTATGGTATCCATATTTTAGGACAGTTTTGAAGGTGTCAGTGTGGATGTTGGGGAAAAAAGACAGGTTAGCCTTTCACTGAAAGCTTTGGGAATGGACTTAGAACTTCACCATTCACTATTCATTATCTCTGGAGGGAACGTTGCTACTGCAGAATTAAATCTAGACTACGCTTGCTTTCTGAGGCATTTTATTCTCAAAGTTCATCTGAGAGGGGAAAAATCTGACACTTAACCAGTTGTTCAAAGATAGTCTTTCCAAGCACCTTTGATATATGCTTTCAAAGATTTATTTTGAGTCGAATTTCCCCAGGGGCAACCATCTTATACTCTCCAAATTACTGCGATAAAGAGCATTCTTCTGACACAGCAGCTATAAACAGCCCACAAATGCTTTCTTTCAGTGTTAAACTATGTTCAGAACAGCAACAGCCAAGAGATGTCCCTTAAGCAGATATTTTTTCTCAAGATCATGTTTAATGTAAAAGTAAAGTGCCGTTAGTGACAGAGACAAGAAGCTGTTCTCGTGGTCATATGATCATGAGTATCGACAAAGGGTTGCAGCCATCCGCGCAAGATGGATGCCATGTTTTCTTAGCCCACTTCAAAGTCTTGAGTAATAAAGATGCCATCTTTCAATTCTACTCTAAGGATCCTTGTTAGAGAATGAAAGCATTCATATTTGTCAAGCCATTTCCAAGCCACAGTCCTTCTCGTGCACCACAGAGTTTATTTACAAAAAAAGTTTAACGTGGGAACTGAAGGCTCAGGGTGGAAATGGTCACCAGTGCTGGGTGTCCCGGGGAGGGTGGTGAAACAAGGGAGCTAGTTGCCAAGAAGCGAGAGCACAGAGATCATGTAATGACTAAGAACATGTGGCTCACTCTTCGGATTCCAAGTGAATGCCTCCTTCCCTCCCCTCCCCCGCCTACCCCAGGCTGAGCCACCAAATGACAAGTCTCTTCTCTTCATGGCTGAGGCAGCATGGACACCACAGGTCACCCCTGCATATTTTACTGACCACCCTCCATTTTGTGCAGCCGCGCACAGGCAGCTCATTTTTAACTATCCACCTGCAATGTGAGTCATGTAAGCAGCTCACAGAAGAGGAAGATTATATTCAGGAAATAGGATTAGCATCAATTTAATTTGTAGCTGGAACTCCAAAATTGAAAAGGACTTTCTTCAAATAGGGGCCCTTTTTTTTGTTGACTGTGTTTCCCCCAGTGACTTTTGCTACCCCTTTCTGTCCTCACTGGGGAGGGAAATGTCCCATTTACACCTCCTTTGTCACGCTCTCTAAGGTCTGGTGTGCATCTCCCTGGGGAGTTAGTGCCTAGCTTCCTTTCTCTACACTTTTCTCACTGCCTTTTTGTTCACTATGATAGTATAAAACTTAATCAAATAATGACTGTGAAAAGCTCGCCGTATAAATGCACAATTATTGGCTCTTGTGGATATGTATTTTTAAGTCGCCGTCAGCTGGTTTTTATAGAATACGTACCTTCAAACTCTTCATTTTTCCCTGTTCTCGTTCGCTGTCTCTATCTCTGTCTCTCTCTGAGATTAGCAGTGTAATTCATCGGCACAGGAAAAATACAAGATAAAAATAAAAATCCATTTGGCTTTTCACCTTCCATCTCTTAAAAATTTTTTTTTTCAACGTTTTTTATTTATTTTTGGGACAGAGAGAGACAGAGCATGAACGGGGGAGGGGCAGAGAGAGAGGGAGACACAGAATCGGAACCAGGCTCCAGGCTCTGAGCCATCAGCCCAGAGCCTGATGCGGGGCTCAAACTCACAGACCGCGACAGCGTGACCTGGTTGAAGTCAGACGCTTAACCGACTGCGCCACCCAGGCGCCCCTCACCTTCCATCTCTTAGAAGAACACTTAGTTCCTATGAAATTTGCAAAACAAATAAGGACACAGAGAGAACTGTAACATAATGGCACCTATATTTTAAAGTTCCAGTAAAATTTCAAATACAGTATTCAAGGTTTGGGGATGATGTATATTTTCCAGTTTTTTTGTTTTTTTGTTTTTTTGTTTTTGCCAAAGAAGTTTGTTTTTTTCATCTGAAAATAGCCGTATATTCTAACTATCATTTATAAAAGAAAAGATACCTTAACAACAAGGAATAGGTAGAAAGAACATAATCTCAAAGAGTAAAAAGGGCATCCTTTTCATTGGCTATATTTAGCTTTAGAAAATAATCACTCCACTTTCCTTATTTTTCTCCTTTGTGCTTTCTCATCAATTAGATCAGTTAAATGTCTATTTGGAATAAGGCTAGTCCACAGACCAGCATCTGGGACCCACCAGTTTGCCCACTTTGTTGCTGGTCAACATCACCTCCTCAAGTGATTTCCCCCTTAATTTGCCATATCACAATGAACAACTTTGCCATTCATGCTGTCATGATGTCCTGTTTTATTTTCACCATTTTATTTTAAATTTGGCCGGTATTTAACTTGTCTCCATCTTCGGACTGTAAACCCCTTGAGGTCAGAAATTCCTGTAATTGAACATTTTCTAAGAAGCACTCCATAAATTTCAGTTGGCCACATAAACCCAGGTCTAAAAGAAAATGATATGGTTTATGCAAGAGTTGATTTTCCCTCCTAAAGAACTATAACTCCTTATAGGCATGTAGAAAAGGGGTTAGAAATGTTAGAAGTTAGAGGAAAGAGCCAAAATTAAAGAAAAAGAACTATTAGAAGGTGGAATTGATCACATCCACACGTGATAGCAATGAGTGCCCAAGAAGATGGAAATTTCCCCAACTGTTCTATGTTCAACCACCCAATCACATATGCATGTATGTCAAAAAGTTTCTAGAACCTTGCTCTAATGAAGACCACAACCTAAGCTTTAGATGTAAGGAGGAAACAGATGCTTCTTACTAGTCTTGTTCTCGGCCAAACACTTCTGTTTTTCAGATTCTCTTTGGCGAACTTGATCCCTGATGGCTAGGGTTCAGAGACCTCGGGTATCATGAGCCTGTGGTTTTTCAGAGTTGGAAAGTCTTCGGGAAATGACCTGTCTCAGCCTTCCCAATGAATGGAAGAGGTATTGAGACTCAGAAGGACAAAATAAACTCATTTTCTGACTTCCCAGCCGGTGTTTTTCCCACTCAAACTATTAGATTGACAGAAGGGAAAATCATGTGGCAATTTGTGCTTTTTAAAAGAGAATTTTTAGAGGTAATCTAATTATTTTTATATTGCATTAAGAAAGGGAGAAGGAAAGGAAGAGCAAGCCGCCAAAATCAGCAAGGTGAACTCTACAGAAAACCTGGTTTTCATCAGCTGGTCATAGCCTTGGGAGCCAGACCAGGGCCCAGAGGAAAATCCAGGGCTGATCCATTTTTGGCAGAAAGTGGTTTTTTTTTGGGTAAGCCGCCCACTAGCCTTTCTTTCCTCCCATCTTCTAGATAAAAATGAGTGTTTAAAAACTGTGCTAAAATTTTCAAAAACACCTTAAAAAGATTCCATTACTTAAAGTGATTTGGATAATTGTGTTCAATGGTAGCCATTATTTAAAAATATAATTAGTTGCTGAACTCAGAGAAGGAGGGAAATTTCTGCAGGTGTTTCTCATTATTTGCTATGCATACAAAATATCTGCATAAATTACCATTATTATTCCAATGTATACTAAGAGACAATAAAGCATTAGCAAGCAAAGAAGAACGCTGTTGACCCACAGACTGTGAGAGAGGCCTGGATCCACAGTAATAGTGTGCTGGCCTTCAGAGCTATTGTTGCACATGTGCAACTGCATTCAGGATTGAAAGAAACAATTTTGCACCTGTAACAATATTACATATGGAACGTAACTCCATCAGAAAGATATTGAAAATGGAGGAGGGGGCAGGGAGAAACAGCCACGAAACAATGTGAAAGGGAACAGCGTATGCTCTAATTGTTTCAGAAGGTTTACACACGCTGTAGGTGGGTATTTGGGATATTTTTTTTTTTTGCATTTACAGCCCTCCCTAGAATACACAAATGAGCTTTTGTTTTAAGTATGTGGTGCATTTCACACATTTTTCTTACGATATTTCTAGAGTTTGATAGCAATGTCATTATCAGCACGGGTCCAACTGAACTTTCTGTGTAGAAAGTTCTACATCATAGAACTGTTCTACATTTGCACAGTCTAATACCAGTAGCCGTGTTTGGCTACTGGCCACATAAAATGTGGCCAGTGCAACTAAGGAACTGATTTTTACACGTTTAACAAATTTACGTTTAAATAACCACATGTGGTTAGTGGCTGCTGAATTGGACAGCGCAAGACAATTTAATTTCATTGAGTTGTCTTTGTCAATAAAAGTAATAACTAATATCTTTTGAGTACTTATTACCTACCAGGAACTAAGCTAAACATTATCTCATTTAATCACCACAACAAGTCTCTGAAGTCGGTACTATCACGGTTGAAGAGACTCAAGTCCATAGACATTACATTACTTATCTTGAAGTCACCAGACTAGCATGTGAAGGAGTCAGAATATAATTTAGACAGTCTGACTCCAGACTTTTCCCTATCAAACTCTTAAGGTGGCATCAAGAAACATGCTGTTGAATTCACTCTACTTATTCACATGAATCAACTTCTGTGGGTGCATAACAAGAGACCAAATGATGAATGGATGATAGAGGAATGTGTCGCCCTGGAGGTAAAGATGAACCAGTGATCAATCCAGTTCCAAAGGAGCTGAGTTCAAACACGAGTTAGCAAGCTTACAACCAACGCCACTGAGATACATATGTATATGCTGAGTGACCCAAAGAGCATATCACATAGTAAACACTCATAAAATGAAAAATATGCCTCCTTTAGGGAAATCTGATACGGCATCTGGGGAAGAAAACACAGAAGACAAGTTGGGGCCTGATCATTTACTGACAAAGGGCAAAGGAAAAACACCAACTGGGAAATGAAGGTAAGTTATTGACACTTGTTACCTAATTCTGGTTTTTATTCATCATCCTTGCTTTCCATGAGTCACACTACACCAATATACCCCAGCCTCTTGGAGTTCAAGAATTTACAAAACTCCTCGTGCTTCAGTCTCATCCAAGAAAGGAATAATGCTGAGAGGTTGCTCAAGGCAAGAAGGAAAACGGGAAATCGGTTCAGCTAATTTTATCACTGTCATATCGCAGGGGCTGTTAACAAAAGCCTATGTGGAGTCTTGCTGTCATAGTCTTTGTGCTAGCAATGAAAACTTCCTGGGCTTATACACATCTACATATCTTTTGACTAAGGTAAGTAGACCCCTCTGGAGCAGAGGGGTCCAGAACATAGAAGAAAACTTCCATTTCTTAACTGTTTACTAGGCATTTTGCACATCTTATGTAGGTAAAATTATTCCCATTGAACTTCAGAGAGGTTAAGTAACTTACCCCAAATGACACAGCTAGTGAGTTAGAAATTCCAAGTTTGAACTCAAATCTACTAAATTCAAAAAACTGGCACTCTCTTTACTACTCTGACCTGCTTCTCACTGCCATACAGTAAGGTCTGTGACCCTGGCGTGAAATTCTAAATATAATCCACTCTTGTTTTTGATGTTCAATACAACCAGAGCTTAAAGACACAAACCAAATTCATGAGACTTGCATAATGACGTGTCTTAAAATCCTGACTAATTCTGTCCCCTACAAGTAAATGAGACTCCCCACTCTTTATCTCTACCCCTCTCCTTGTGACATCTCCCACAAAACTTTCCAAATTCCTAATTCTTCACTGCACTATATTATGATCATTTGTTTAAGCGCCCACATCCTCCACTCAGCTACTCAAAGGTGTATTCTACTGCAGGCCCTATATGTATCTCAGTACCTGAGAAAGTTCCTGCACACAGCAGGTGCTTAAATATGTGCTGAGTGGAACCAAACAGCAAGCTCACACAAACACCAACCAGGATACATGCTTTTCTCCCCCCCTCGTTGACGATTCTATTGAATGAGCCATAACAATTCTACTGTTATAGCCATAACAATTCTACTGTTTTAGCCGTAACAATATCTTCACGATTGCATTTACATATTATTTTATAATTATTTCCTTCTGACTCTGTTTCCCCACAGGGCCGAGATCCCTCTGAAGGGAGTATCTTATTTATACCAGTATAGCTCATATGTTAAGAGCACAGACTCTGGAGCCACTCAGCCTATTGAGTCCCAAGTACCCCACCCCGTCCTCCTTACCAGCTTTATGATGAACTGTACCTGGGTATTCATTTATAAGGGTAACTGAGGGACAATGTGGAGAGGTCGGTGCCGTTGAAACAAGAGCCATGGCGTACCACAAAAAGGAAGCACCCCACCCCGTCAGGAGGCAGAAGCAGGAATGATCATGGAAGCATAGATCAGAGCTTTGATTTGGGTTTCGTAGGAAAGGCAAGGCAGAGCGGAATAAATAGTTCAGGATTGGCTAATTTGAATAATTCCAGTAGGCTTGGGGCTCTCAGAGTAGTCTCTAGGTGCCTGGTCCCTGCCCTGGGATGATTTAGGGCCGTGGAAATATTGGTTTGGTGTGTGTTCTTTAGAGAAGGAGGTGTTTGGGAGGGTCGGTTTGCATAGGAGAGGTGTGCTCCTTGGCTGAGCCTTTGCTATCTACAAGAGTCGGCTTTCCCTAGCAGGGCCAGTCTCTCCCTAATCAACAGGACTTTTTAAGACATCAAAATATGGTCAGATGTAGGAAAAAACAAACAAACAAACTTGCATGATCAATACAATATGACTTTGACAGGCTGCTCACTCTTGCCTGCCTCATCTGTAAAATGGGGATAAAAACACAACCTCGTAGGATTGTAGCAAAAACTAGATGAAGTGTGTGACATATAGGATATGATATAAAAATCGGCATTTGTCATGCTAGCACCTCTCACATGCCTCCCACAAAGCAGGGCGTGCTCGAAAAGCCCTGAATGAACGAACACGTGAATGAGCGAGTAAGTTCCCATGATTATGCACCTTCGTGTCAGGCCACCAGTATTTTCAATTTCTTAGAAACAGAAAATGAATCTGTGGGTAAAATTGGCAGCGGAGCGGAAAGATGAATCAAATCTAGAGAAAGAATCTGATTCCCAGCCACTAAAGTGTTGCTGTCGCTTTCCTGTAGTGCTTCTTTTAGTCCATCTATCCCTGTCTCAATATTTAAGGCAGGCATTTGTCTTTCGGGTTTCTTTTGGCAGCGCTGCAGTCATCAAATGAAACATAATTTCCCCCATCCATAACCCAGTGAAGTTTAGTTGGACCACTACTCTCACTCCCCATTTTAAAAAGAAAATTTGCATCTTCAGACATCAGCGGCATGAGACGACCTACGAAAGAAGTGTGCATTAAGCTTCTAAAGAGACTTTTCCTTTATTATCTGTGTATAGCATCTACCTAATGGAAAACGAAGCAACGGCATCCATCTCTTTCAACTGTCATTAAAATTCAGTGGAATCCAATGAACTCTCCTTGTTACAAGCAGAGAATCTGGTATCATTCTCTACTTGAGTGAACCTGGCATCTCGGGTGCATAGACATTCAGAGTCGGAGAACTGGATAACGTTGGACCTAACCCCTCGATTTCCAAAGAAGAAAACAGATTCAAATGCCCCCTCTGCCATTTCTTGTCAACAATCCTGGAAAAAAGGAATCATTTCTATGTGTTTAGGACACCCAGAATGAGGTCTTGCTTTCTCAAACCAGCACTGTGACCTGATGAGTGCAGACATTTTACTCGTATTCATACAAGGAACTTTGGTGAACAATGAGGCGTGCGGCTAATGTACCCTTGATGTCAAAAGCATAGCGGAAATAGCCCGTATTATAACATGAATAAGTAACTGATCCTCTTATTCATAGATGTCAATAGCTGTAGTGGAAATGGTGTTGGGTGGAATCATCCGGAGGCTCCAATTTGCTAACCTCTGGCTATGTGACTCTGTGCAAATTATTGTATAGAGTCTCCGTTTTCTTATCGGTAAAATGAGGACATTAAACCAGATGTTCAAGATCTAACATGCCGTGGTTTGATGAGACAGATTACACTCAAACTTTTTGGTACTAATTACCTACTGGTCACTTACAGCAAGTCTGAATGTCAACGCCATTTCACACAGACCCAATATAGAGTTAAGCAGACCACATGATAACCTCATATTTACCTTCTTTATACATTTATCATCTTTTTAAGTCTTGTAAGGCTATTTCCTATAACAAGAAGTCCAATTTAAAAATGAGTTGAGTTACAGGTCTTTATATAGCATTCATTTCTACACACTTGAAATGGGAAATGTTCGCTATTTAATTAGGCAGGTTCATGATTTAGTTTGTAAACTCAGAGACCATATCTAGGTTTTACATAATATTGATTACATGATCTGGGCTCATTAAAGGATGATAATTTAAAAATCACTTTTAAGTGTTAGCTTTCTCTAGCTAATTTCCTTTTCATATGAACGCTTCATATTTTAATATATAACCCTGTTCTCCTATTTATTTATTTATTTATTTATTTATTTATTTATTTATTTTTGCTCTAGAAAGCCAGTGGAGAATTAATCTAGAATGATGACAAAATTAATGGAAATTTAAATGAAAGTGTAATCTTATTGGAATTTCGTTTTTGATGACATAATAATAGGCTTATATAGCACCTTTCATCTATGGACCTCTAAGTACTTTACAAACATTAGTTAATTCGCACAACAATCCTGTGAGGTTGGCAATTATAATCAGCCCCATTATGTAAATCAGGGAAGTGCAATACAGAAAGGTTAAGTTCCTCAGGCAGCTCGAAAACCAGTGGCAGAGCCAGCTTCAGACCACAAGCTTTCACGTGCTTAGCATTGCACACCCACTGAGGCTTGTGCAAAGTCTACCATTTTTGTTGGTTGCAACAAAAAGGCCTATTTTCAAAAGAAACAAAGACCCAAAGACAAGTCTAACTCTGTCACCTTTTCAGTGTTCCACACTGGATGTAAAAGAACTAGAAAGGTAGGAAAGGACAGAGGGGAACTTGACTTGAATTGCAAAGAGAAATGAGAGTGTCATGAATTTCCCCAGTAGTATGACACTCCAGCCAGACCATGTGATGCCCATTCGTTAGTCAGCAACATTGGAAGGAAAAAAACATGAACCCAAATTCTAATGTGAACATTGTTCATAAGAGCAGAAATTCTTTACGGAGTGCTTTAGTTTATGGGCCTTACATTGGTTGTTTTGTATGTCACCTTATTTAATCTTGGTAACAACCTAAGCAGATTGGGTAAGCGTTGCCGTGTAACCAAGTACCCTAAAAGTGAGTGACTTCAAAATATTTATTCTTGCTCACAGAGCTGTGGGTATAGGTTGGCCTTGGCTTGGGTCCAGGTCTGCTCCAAGAGCCTCTCTTCCCCTTCAGAGAGTAGGGTCACTTAGAGCATGTTTTTCTTACGCAGGCATACTTTAAACTGTTATTGCATCGTACCTACTGATAACCCATTGGTGTAGACAAGTTACACGGTCAAGCTCAAAGCCAAATTACAGTGAGGTTCCTCCCGCCCTACATGAGGCCAGTCAAATTGCGTAGCTAAACCCAGTATCAGCCGAGGAGGAAAGTTTATTCTTCCCATTAAGGTGGTGGAAAAGTGTGAATGTTTTTTTTAACACGTATTTATTGTTGAAAGACAGAGAGAGACTGAGCATGTGCAGGGGAGGGGCAGAGAGAGAGGGAGACACAGAATCCAAAGTGGGCTCCAGGCTCTGAGTTGTCAGCACAGAGCCTGACGCGGGGCTCGAGCCCACAAACTGCGAGATTATGACCTGGACTGAAGTCGGACACTCAACTGACTGAGCCACCCAGTCGTTCCCATTTTACAGACAAAAAAGTAGAGTGTGGCCAGGGAAAGCTTAGAAGTCTGCGTTTCTGTATTTTTCCCACGCACTGCTCCTGCTGCTGTCTCCCCTCAAGCACTGAGTATGTTACAGGCTGCTTTCTCCTCCCTCAGATCATCCACTCAGATGTGATAATAGATATACCTTCTCCTCTTCACTGGAGACTGATGATGATTTAAATTACAGAGCCATGGACCTCTCTACCCTGGTTATGGCTTAAGCAGGGGCTAAATGGCCCTTTTTGATTCCATGCCTACAGTTCCTCATGGGACCGAGAAGCACTGAGCCCCCTTCTTCCCTTCATCACCAGTGCATATAAGCCATTAAACCATCCTGCTGCATTTGAAAGAATGCTGCAGACAATTCACAGAAAGGACCCTTTAGCTTTGGGATATATGAATTAATCATTCCAGCTAACTAGATACAGAGTTCACCTAAGGTTTCTGACCTCCCCGAGATAAATATTAAATGTATCCGACTTAACTCAGTCGAAACGACGCAAATGGCAAACAGTCCCTGGGTCAAAGATCTGAGAAGTGATAAGAAGTTCAAATAAATCAGATCATGAGGCCAGGCAAGATTTTTATCCCTGGTGTGAACACTGCACATTGTCCGCATACAGTTGTCACCTGCCAACACCAGCAGGAACACCAGGAAGGGTGGGTTCAAGTCCCGTCTTTCCGTGGGTTGCTACATCGTTGGACTCTTTTTACAGGCTGAAACAATCATGGACACAAGAAGAGAGATTGGCCACCTTATTAGGGTATGTCTACCGGTTGAAAAGGAGCTGGTATCACTGAATACGTGTGAAACTATGCGATGGATGGAAGCCGCAACATTCCAATGTTTCCTTTTCAAATTCCATTTTGCAAAGCGTAAGGATTCCCTGGCAGGGCTATAGGAGCAGCTGCCGGAGAAAACAGACAGGCAGAGGTACAGTGCCCTTGGCCTCCCCTCACTCTACTGGAGCAGCTGCATTTTTATCTGCTTTATCAATTGAACTCCATGTACGATTACATTTGAATAAAAGCATTCTGCCGCTCAAAAAATGGTTGGAAAACATTGGCTGTGATCACGTCTTCCTCTGCTATAACATCCATTTTTCCTCCACCCAAGAACACTGCTTCTCTTAAACGTGGCCTTAACATTTATTTATTTAATTTTTGGCTCTCTGTGTGTCAGCAAGGAATGGGATTATCTTTGCCACGTTTTGGCCTTTTTTCCACAACATGCCCCGTTTTATTTTGATTGCTTTAATCTTTTTGTTCTCTTCTCCTTATGTTCAGCCTCAAAATTGCTATTTTACTCCTAGCCTAGGGACAGGCATGTTTGATACCATTTCAAATAAATAATCTAGCTGGAGATTGGAGAGGAAAACAATGTGATCTCTCAGGTCTAGGAATGGTTGTGTTTCATTTAATTTATGCAAAGCCTTCTGTACCACACTCCCTATAGAGTTTCCTTTGGAAGCCTGACCACTACCTTTCAGGATAGTGGAGCTTCCTAGAGCACACGGTAAGGATCAGCATAACCCAAAGGGCTCTGTGCAATCACTTCCACTCCCCGGCTCTTTTTTCTAACTGTCAAGTACGGACGAGCAGAGAGACCACAGACATACACAGGCTGCTCCCTGAAAACCAGAGCTGCTTTGTATCTATTTAAATGTGGGCACGGCGGGATCCCCTGGACAGGCACAGTGGCTTCACCCAGATTGCCACAGCCTTCGATTTTAACACAATATTCCAAGCATCCCTCTTTCTTACCATAATGAATACTACCTCACATCGTACCACCCCTCAGCTTCTTGGCTCTCTGGCCTGTGCCATCACTGCTCCAGAGAAGGAAAAACCACATTTAATCTTCACTTATGTCAAGTAATTCCTTGTGTCTTCTTTGGTACGATCCTTGGTGGCAAATCTCTAACTCATTTAGACTACTGTGGCTTTAGATTGCATGAAAATGTCCTTGCTGACCTGTCTTAAGTGGTCTTGGAATCTGCAATCGTGTTGAAATAAAATTCAAGATGGTTCTAGGTCCCATTTGAGGGCTGCTGAGAAAATGAAATTGGAATACTCATTGTGAACCTTTGCTAGTGCTCAGAACAGGGGACTGGGGCACCTGGGTGGCTGACGTCAGTTAAGCGTCAGATCCTTGATGTGGGCTCAGGTCGTGATCTCACAGCTCCTGAGGTTCCAACCCTGCATCAGGCTCGGAGCTGACAGTGCTGGCGCCTGCTTGAGGTCCTCCCTCTCTCTCTCTCTGCCCTTCCCCTGCTTGAGCTCTCTCTCTCTTAAAATAAATACATAAACTTAAAAAAAAAAAAAGCAGGGGACTATGTTGACCTTCTTTAAATAAAGCATATTTACCTTCTATGTGACACAGAGATAAGATAGTTGAAATCCTACTGATAATTTTACGTTCTTCCTCTCGCACCACAGAATGGGTTTATGTGCAAATCCTGATTCTGCAAAATACCACTTAACTCCTTGTAGTAGATGCCATCATACCCCACCGATATCTGCACCCATATGTGATTTGTGTACCTAGGGTAAACTTTCAACTGCTAGCCCTTGAAAATCTTTGTCTAAAGGCCTTCTTAACTGACCAGACATCTATCCACTAGTATGACAGGCTGAAAGCATAGAGAAGCAATGCCTTTTTGTGAAAACCTGAATGATGGGACTTTGAGGTAAAATACTCCAGCTCCATCACCCTTCAGGTTGAATAACTCTGAAGGGCATATGTTCTACACAGCTTCCATACACCCTTTGTGGGATGAAACTCTAGTAGCCCACAGTGGTAGGTGATATCACAGCCCATCATTTTCCTGTTTTCTTCCCTTGCCTGACTCATTCTCCAAATTTCCTACTGGCATCTTCTGAAATCACCTCCCAAATAAACTATTCACACTCAGATTCTTGTTTCAGGGTTTGCTTCTGGAGTAACCCAAACTAAAATACTGTAAGCTTTTATATTTTAAAACTATAAAGCCTCAAATCTGTCCTTAGTAAAGGGAAGAAATAGTAAGTCCCTCGGAGCCTTGTAAAGATTAAGTGAAACAATGTCTATATTAATCTTATCATTGTTACCAGCACAGAGGAGGCATTCAGTAAATTGTAGTTATCCATAGAAAGCCCCACCTTGCCCCCATGCCTGTTACCTGATTACCCTGCACTCACTCCAATCAGGACACAGGGGTCTTGTTGTCCCCCCTTAAACATGGCAAGCATAGTCCTGTTCCAGAATCTCTGCACCCCCAGTGTCCTTTTCCAAATATCTACACAGTTTTCTCTGTCACTTCCTTCAAGCCTCGCTCAAACATAATTTCATCAAGAAAAGAGTTCCCTGACCACCGTATATAAAATAGTACTTCCCATACTATCTCAGTAACCCCCTTACCTCATCTTACTTTTCTCCATTATAGTCATCACTCTCCACTAGAATGGAAGCTCCAGAATGGAAGGAACGATGTCTGCTTCATTCCTGGTATTGCCCCAGCATCTAACAGGGCCAACCACCTAGAAAATGCAAAATAGTACTTGTTGAATGAATGAATGAATGAATGAATGAATGAATCTTCACAAAATCCTATATTTAAAAGTCTTTTCAAAATATTTTTATATTGGGGCACCTGGGTGGCTCAGTCAGTTGAGCATCTGACTCTTGATTTCAGCACAGGTCATGATCCCATGGTCATGGGATCAAGCCACGCATCAGACTCCATGCTAAATGTAGAGGCAGCTTACAATTCTCTCTCCCTCTCTCCCTCTCTCTCTCTCTCTCCCTCTGCCCCTCTCCACTGCTCATGACCTTTCTCTCTATATATTAATTAATTAATTAATTAAATATTCTTACACTGAAATACATCAATGAGGGGAATCTTACCAGATTATGGCAGTGATATGATGCGCTGGCTAATGCAGACTCTGACGAGCCAATTATTAAATATTCAGCCATTTTGCCAACCTGTGTTAAATGTTATAGCTTGAAATTGGCCACGATGGAAGTGTTTACACCACAGAGATTGGCAAACCCTATAAATCAAGACTTGTTATTTTTTGGAGGACCAGTTTACCAGGACACCACTGATGACAGCCAAGAGTCTGGCACAAATAAAAGTGCCTTCAGATCAGCTAGAACACAGCTTTAAAGAGAAGATAAAGGATAACATTATTGAACACTAACAGCATCCTTGTCACTGGGTTGGGCTTTATACATGTGTTTTATAAACATTATTTTAAAGTTTATATATTTATTTTGAGAGAGGGAGAGAGAGAGAGAGAGAGAGAGAGAGAGAGAGAGCGCAACAGGGGAGGGGCAGTGAGAGAGGGAAAAAGAATTCCAAGAAGCTCTGTGCCATCAGCGCAGAGCCTGATGTGGGGCCTGAACTCACGAACCGTGAGATCATGACCTGAGCCAAAATCAAGAGTCTGAGGCTTAACCAGCTGAGCCACCCAGGCACCCCATATATGTGCTTTAGACAGGATAGTTGTGCCATGCCCCCTCAAATTCGTGTGTTGAAAACTAATGCCTGATGTGATTGTATTAGGATGTGGGGCCTTTGGGAAATTATTAGGTCATGAGAGTAGAGCCATCATAAATGGGATTAGCGCTCTTATGAAAGAGACCCCAGAGAGCTAGCTTGCTCTTTCAACTACGTGGGTACACCGCAAAGAACAGCGGTCTATGAACCAGAAAGTGGGCCGTCACTAGGACATTGAATCTGTTGGCACCTTGATCTTGGACTGTTCAACCTCCTTAAGTATGACAAATAAATTTCTATTGTTTATAAGTCCCACTGTCTATGGTAATTTGTTATAGCGGCCCAAATAGACAAAGATCCTATGGTAGATATTGTAACATCATCCCCAGACAGGTTCAGCAACCTTCTCTTCTGTGGTCTGCACAGCAGAATATATACACTTCCACGACTGCTCACATGACATTAAATTTCCATTGCCAATACACAAACTGTCATTTCTATGAGGACAAGACACTGTTCATCTTTATAATCCCAGGGACTAACAAAATCTGCCCACACAGAAGTTTTGCTGAATGTTGGAATGACATAATAAAAGCCAGCAGTGTAAAGGCTGACCCCCAAAGTAAGACCATATATAACTGCCTCCATAATGCTTCCTTGTGTAATGTCTTACAGAATGAAGTTGGATTCAACCTCATCTTAAGTTTGCAGTCACTTCTGTGGAGATGATGAAAATAATTCAGTGGGTTAGGTTCATTTTTCTTTGCACAAGTAAATTCTGCTAAGGGTAGGGATTCTCAAGATATGAATGCTAGTCATCTTTGACATGTAAGTTGGCTTCTGGAGCCACAGGGATATATGGATGCAGAGCTTGATCCTACGACCCTGGGATCGTGACCTGAGCCGAAATCAAGAGTTGGATGCTCAACCGACTGAGCCACCCAGGTGCCCCATAAAGTTGATTTTTTACTTGAATCTCAATAATCCCAGTTTAATGTGGGAGATGTGGCTCTCCCAGGCAGGGCTCCTCGAAGGCACTCCTACCCACTTTCCCTTGGCCGGGAACTCGATCACATGGCCTCATTCTAATTATAAGAGAAGCTGGGAAAGATAGTATTTGTGCAGGCTGTGGAAAAAAAATTATTCAGGTGAACTTCTTGTCAATGTCTACCACGATGTGGCTGAAACATCATCAGAGATTCTACACATAAATTCATTTTACAGGAAATCTCACCACCCCCAAACTGCTGAAAACAGCCTACTTTTGCTATGAGTAAAAGTTTCTGTTTGCTGTTCAACTTTGGCTGGGAAAGGCTGTATCCCTTTCCTACAGGTTAGTTTTCCTAGCCTCCCTACGCGAACCTTGTGAGTCTTAAAAAAGAAATCAGCTGGGAAAGACTCTCCTCCCTAATTAAAGGGGCACAGGAGTAAGCTTCCCCTCGCCCTTTTTCCTCTACTGATGTGGCCATGCAATTTGACCCCTGGAATTAGCATCTTGGGACAATGAGGGGAAATGCAGCCGAAGTACTGAAGATGGTAGGGTCTGAAGACAGAAGTGACACCACTCTTGATAACAAGGAGGAGCTATTGAATCAACTCTGAAATGCACTACCTGGGGTCTCTTATTACTTGAGACAATAAAGGGTTTTCGTAGTAAAATCTTTTTGAGTTACTCTTTACATATTTTTAGGGCACTTACGGTTTGATTCAACAGGCATTTATTGAGTGTCTAATTGGCACAAGGTGTAGCATTTTCCACAGAAAGACAATTTCCACGCACTTCAGGATCTGCTCCATTATTTTACAGAATGCTGCCAGGGGCCTCTTTCTAAAAGGCAAACACATGCTCTCTTGTGTTGAAATCTGCCCGCGTGTTTCGCCCTTCAACCTTTCTGCCAGTCAGTTCGGGCTGCTTTCACAGAATCTCATAGCCTGGGTGGCTTATAAAAATCAGATCTGTGAGAAATGTATTTCTCACAGATCTGAAAAATGGAAGTCCAAGATCAAGGTGTCAACATGGTCCAGTTTTGGTGAAGGCCTTCTTCTGGGCTGCAGACAGCTGTTTTCTCATCACACCCTCACATGGTGGGAAGAGGAGAAAGGAGCTCTCAGGAATCCCTTTTATAAGGGCACCCATCCCATTCAGGAGGGCTTCACCCTTGTGATCCAATCACCTTCCAAAGGCCTCACCTCCTATCACACTGGGGGTATGGATTTCACCAGATAAACTTTGGGGGATGCAAACATTCAATCCATCATACTTTCAATCACGAGACGACAGATCATAGTTTCAGAACTGCTAGAGTTTGTTGTGCTAATGCTAACCAAGGATAAGGGGACAGAGGACCAGGCCCTTAGCTATACTGATGCCTTATCTCCAAGTTTGTGTTTTCTTTTTTGTGCTTTTATTTCATTCTTGTTACCCCCGATCCCTCAGAAAGTTTGTTATACATAATAGAGCTATATACTGGTCTCCTACAGAATAAGGTGAGCGATTCATTCAGACTTGCTTGGGGTTTCTCTAGTTTTAGCCCAGAAAGTCCCACATCCCAAGCAAACCAGGATAGTTGGTCACCCTACTTAGAGAATGGAGGCCAGAGGGCTGGATCTGTGGGTGAGAGTGGGAATCTGATGGTAAAAGCGGATTGAAATGGAACTGAGAGCATTTTTTTCCAACCAGGAAGTGACAGATACCAAAAGAATGAAAGTACTTTTCAGGGGTCCTGAGAGATGCAGGACAGGCTGTTAGATTTCCCCCTGGGACAGGGGAGTCAAATGGACTATTTGAATGGTAAGAAAAAGAGTAACTCCAGAAGATGGAAAGGCAGAGACCCTGGTGTTGGCAGTTTTAAACCATTTCTACAGTTGTGGCAAAATACTGCTAAGAAACCCAGGGCTCACCGATGGCATATTATTAGGGCCCCCTATGTACTCTCTGTGGATATATCTTGAAAGGCCTCTCTGCGGATATGAGCCCTGGCTACGCGGGATTTGATGTCTTCCAGGCAGATTAATTCTCTAACATCAGTGACATAAAGCAGCATCTTCTAATGAGTACAATTTATAGGGACTTTCAGTAACTCCAGAAAGAAGCTTAGAAACTCGTGTTAGAATTACGATAATTCTGATTTTAACCACTTGAAGCAATCTTTTTTTACAGGCTTTTCCTCCAATGCAACTGTTGTACCCTCAGAACGTGCCTGACTTAAATCTCTCCACTTCATCTGTATCCTAAGGGTAAAACTTTGCCCATAAATCAATTCTGCATAACGTGTTATCTAGTGGAAGACTTGATTCTCCCAGATAAAGACATCCAACATAAAGGAGCGGTGCTAATACTGGATAACGTTAGCCATCCGGGTACGGTGTTGGCACATGTAATTCGGACTACACAAATCTCAAGGTCTCTCCTGAGTAAAGCCAGTTTCCAGAATAAACAAGAAAAAGGTTATCTATCACCACATGTGATACATCCCTCAAAGCGCCACCGAATTCCATTACCAGGAAAGCTTGTTGTCCATGTGGGAAAATATACCATGCAGCTTTTTCAGTGACAGAGGACAGAACTTTCTCCAGCTTGTCAATAAAGTTCAGTGTTACTGGCTTCATATTCCTCCTAATGGACTGCGATCATGTACTTGCTATATCTGCTTAGAAATGACATCATTGCTGCTTACTAGGTCAAAAGACCATTAATAGAAGTTTCCACCTGAATAGAGTGGCCCAAATGCATTTTTGAAATTCATTTTAAGAATCTGGCAGTTAAAAAAAAAATAGGTTGCAATGAAGATTCTGTAAGGCAGAGGCAGACTCTTGTTCCTTGGTTAAAAAAGAAAAGAAAAGAAGGAAAGAAAAGAAAAAAAAACCAAGAAATTCTCTTGCATTCTGAATTCAGTAAATCTAACCTAGATTATAATCATCACATTGCTTAAAAAATAATAAATTGCCAAATCCCAAATGAGGAAGAAATTGAATAAACAGATTGAAGAGTTGGGTGTGTTTCAGGCGTCCGACGGCTTACAAATGGCAATGAGACATCAGAGGCCGACCCACAGTCAAGAGCCAGAAAACTTTACCTGTTCCTAACTTCCCACCTCTGAGATCCTAATGATTCTTGGATGCCATCTCTGGTTCCCTGGACTTTGACTTCGCTGTCACTTCCCATCAAGCAGTGACATTATGAACACCGTTTGCAAACAAAATAACTAAAAGTAAAGTTTTCTCCACCACCAGCAGCTACATGGGACTCATGCCACATGCTTTTTGCGCAGTTCTCAGAGATTCCTAAACAGCAGCGGTAGTAGTTGAAAGCATGCACTGTAAGGTCAAACCCTAACTTCACTGCCTCCCACTTTGTGATCTTAGGCAAGAGGCTGGGACCCTAAGAGTAGCATCTGTATACAGCGTCTGTGGCCACAACCCAAAGGGTAGTCTTCTCCCTTGTGCTGTGGTTTACACGTATACATCTTTTTTCCCGACACAGCTGTGACAGCCTCGGTTCCCCTCTGAGAAGAGCCTTTTTCAGCAGAATGCACAGAATAGCAGCTTGACAAATATCCATCAGATAAAAGACTAAATAATTAGGAATAGTTGAATTATTCTGTGTTTCTGATCTTCATTGTACTTTATGACATGGAAAACAAAGATGAAAATTTCTCAACCAAAATCTATTTATTGGGGCTCAGAATTTTTTTTGAGGCAGAATGGCGGGGAGGGGGGAGAGATAGTAAGAATTGCTGTGTTTGAATGTCTCCCCTAGCTTTTACTAGCTGTGATACTAAGCAAGTTCCTGACTTCTCTGTGCTTGTGTCCTCCTCCGTAAAATAAGAACAATGGCAATATCTACCTGATAGAGTTATAAAGAGGATTAAATGAGTTAATAAATGCGAGGTTCTTAGGCTTGGCGTTTGGTGCATAATAAGCACTTTATAAATGTCTGTTATACAAATAAATGTATAAAATCAGTGTGCATCCTAGAACTGATGTGTCCAATCACTCTATCTCCTTCCATTCCCCCAGCTTACATTAAACCTGTGCTACATGTTATAATTAATGATATCTAAAACTCAAAGAAACTCAGTCATTAAGAAAAGCAAGAGAGGCAACCCAATGAGAAAAATAGCTAAAGAAAATGGAGAGAAAGAGAAGAGAGTGAAAGTGGAAAGACACATGGAAGGCACACTCAAATCCTGCCCATTACTCCAGTTGGTTGCTTCTTCTTGACAATGTCAGTGATCTTGCCTTATGCACTTTGATAAAAGGATGAAGTAGCCGACAATGATGTCAGATATAGTTAGGCTGCAGACTGAATATTGGTGTGTCCTTAAAATTCATGTTGTAATCTTCACCCCTAATGTGATGATGTTATGAGGTGAGGCCTTTGGGACGTGATTAGGTCATGAGGGTGAAGCCCTCATGAATGAGATTAGTGTCCATGTAAATAGGACCCCAGAGAGCTCCCTCTGTGAGGACACAGTGAGAAGATGGCACTTCTATGAAAGGCGAAGGGCATTCATACCAGATGATAAACTGCCAGCATCTCGATCTTGGACTTCCAGTCTCCAGAAGGGTTTGAAACAAATGTTTGTTATCTATAAGCCACCAAGCCTATGGTATTCTGTTATAACAGCCCAAACAGACCGAGACAAATTACTTAGCCCCTAAAGGATTGATTTACTATTCCCCTCGGCTCCTTCTTTCTGGTGTTGGTACTTTTTGTCAGAGGTGGCCTAGAAGGAAGGCCACAGCGCCGACAAGGAATGTGAGAGAACCCAACTGTCTCACTGTGTCTCCTCTAGAAGCCTCAGTACAAGTATTAGGGTCGCCACATTAAAAGAATGGATGAAAATCCTACAAAAACTAGGTGAAATATACCAGGTGCATTTCTATTTCATATTAAAACAATCGCAATGTTATCCTAAAAAATACACATACAAAAATAAGCAACTTCTCTTTTGAAAGCTAGCATGTCTTTACATTTTGTTTCAGGGTCACTTTTAAGATGATCTAGACCTTGCTTTTTAAATCATGTTTTATAGAAAACTAGTTCCATGGAATATTTGTTGTTGTTTTGGATGTATCTTATATGTTTTCCCTCCATTAGTTTTAATAATGACTATCTTTTTTAAAAAATACTTTTCTTAATGCTTTAAAAAAAAAATCAGTGGCCAAATAAGGTAAACATTATTAACCAAAACTTAAACAGGTGTCTTTTTCATGGGCCTTTTCAGAGCCCTTAATATGCCAACAAGTGTTGTTCGTCTCCTACAAGGAGATTCTCTAGGCACTTTCTGCCACACATATTTGACCATATAACATTTACAGCATTTTCTCCCATGGGGCATTGTGACAGGCATGCTTTAGAAAAAAACATTAAAAGGGCTGACTTAAACAGAGTTTTATTCCCATGAATATGAACAATAATGCAATGCATTTGACATTCTGTACTTTTCCAAAATACTTTCACATATATAGTAATAAGTGTCCATCACCAACCACAGTCCCTGGGAAACAACAGGAAAGTAATTAGTACCAACATTTTACAGATGAGGAAACAGAGGCATTGGAGGGCTCGATCATTTTTAAAAATTTTTTCTTAATGTTTATTTTTGAGAGAGAGAGAGAGACAGAGCATGAGTGGGGGAGAGGCAGAGGGAGAGGGAGACACAGAATCCGAAGCAGGCTCCAGGCTCTGAGCTGTCAGCACAGAGCCGGACGTGGGGCTCGAACCCACAGACTGCCAGATCACGACCTGAGCTGAAGTCAGACGCTGAACCGACTGAGCCACCCAGGCACCCCTGGAGGGCTCGATTATCTTTTCATTGTCATGCCATGTGGCATCTAGGGCATTTGGCATTTACGCCCCTGACTGCAAGTCTTCTCGCAAACATCCTCATTCAAGAAATATATGGACTGGTCAGTCATGCAATCTCTCTGTACTTTTGCACCAGCTCCCATCCCCTTGGTGTGACTCCACTGAGGGGTGACAGCATCTAGAACACACAGTACCCTGGGTCTTGGGTCCAGGGTAAACCCGGAAGGGCTATTTCTGAAGAACCAGCAGCCGAGGGAGACAGCATCTATGAAGCAACCATGAGACAAGTTGGAGCCAGCTTTTCAGATCGATAGACAAGGAATAGTACAGGGTTGGAAACCACAGCTGCGAAAGCCTGGGTGTTGCTTCGGAGGTGATGAACAAGGGCTGCGTTGGCCAAAGTTCTCTTGCATTAGCTGGTGGCTGTGGGTAGATCATTGTCTGGCTGTCACAATCAGCTAATGCAGGTGAGGGGTATGATTTCTGCTTATCAGCTTCCAGTTCTAGAAGGCCAAGAGGAGCCTGGATAGGGCCAAGAGAAAGAAATCATGGAAATCCTTTGATTTCATCGCATTTTGAGTTTTAAAGGTAAAAGGCATTCTCAGTGATCAGACTTGGTTCAGCCCGGCATGCCAGGATAAGAAAAAAGACTTGGAATTCAGTACCAAACACTCTTATTATGTATGGGAGATACACCTTCTCATCATCCAAGTCTCTAAAGCTGAAAGGAATGTGCAAAGTCAAGTACAGACCGTGGCTTCCTAGGGAAGAGAACTCTATTCAGCCAAAAGTCAGTTAATCTCATAATGTGTTTTCATGTGCTAAGTGATATTTCACTGCATAAGTTGTCTGAGCAGCACACTGGATTGCCACCAGCCTCCAGAGCTGTAGGAAAAGAAAATGATCGCTTATGTATCTTGGTGGCTTATCAGGGAACATAGAAGAATTAATGTATTTATTCTTTCTTCTGAGATTAAATGTAATTGCTTTAAAAAGATAATCATGCTATTGTTTGAATTGTATGCATTTCTTATGAAGCACTAATACATTTTCCTGTAGTCTGACAAAGTGTATGGTCTCTTATCCTCATTTCCCTGTGGATAAATACTTTGTTAATTAATAAAGTATTATATGAGCACTTAGTGTCTGCATTTAACAGTGCAGGGATTTCATTCAGATTATGTTAATAGATTGTTCGCATTATTTCTTGCATTAATTACAACTTCTTTCTGTGGTTTCACCATAAGAGCACTGTGTCTGTGAATACAGGGGGCTTTTTGGATTATATTCTTGTTTGACTGCTGAAGTAATACTAGGAAAATATTATTATATTGAGAACTAGTCACTAGGACTTGGATCAAAAGACAGAAACAGAAATTCAATTATTTCCAAATCTTAGAGGCAGCACAATTAGTTAGAGTCTGTCTTAGTTGAATCAAAATCAAGCAATTTGGGAATTTCTCTGGAACCCACAATATCTTACGAGCAAACTTATGAAATTGGTATTCCTGGGCTTAAAACACTAGAGGGATTCCTCCTAGTAACTGCTAGGTGTGGAATTCACACACCTAGATGAAGCAAATGTGTGGAGTGGGTTTGAAGCTTAGGCCACAGGGATGTGGCAAATTTCACTTTATTTTCCTTGAATCGGCTTAATTCTGACTCATCCTGCTGTGTTGCTGGGAAATTTCATCACAGTCATGTGACAAGCCTCTCCCCGCCCCACCCCTGCCCAGTATTATACAAAGGTTCTGGGGTCCTAGGTGACTTCTAGAAATGAGGAAGCCTCTCGGTCATCCGTTATCGGTTCATCATGGTTGCCGCTGAGGCATTACGGGCCTAGTTGTCAGGGTCCCTTCAGGGCTGACCGTGCTCTGTCTATGTGCCAGCAATGTGACATAGTCTGGAAGGCTGGGATCTCTGTATCCACCCCAGACATGCCCCTCGGCGGCCATCACCTCCAAGAACACCTCCCCTCATCAGCCCGTAGGTGGCCGCACAGCCAGGAACCACGCCCATGCCCTGCCGTCCTCTGCCGCCACCTTTTTTTTTCTCTCTCCTCTCTGGGAACTGTTTCCTTCCCTCCTGTCTGTTGCTTTACTAGCCACTGACTCACTTCTCTCTCTCCAGTTGCCCTCAGAAGCAATCTTCGCGTTATATTTTTTAGGCTTTTCCTAGTCAGGAAGACTAGTTTCAGGGAACAGGAAGTTTCTGCTAGGTCCAAGCAGCTCAGAGGTCCATTGCGAAGAATCACTTGTGTACTCAGACTACAGATGCGAGGAAAACGAAGGGCAAACATTATCATCTTGATAACATATCCTAGAACATAACCAATTTTCCCAGGAAACGCAATTTCATTTTTATAGTTTGTAATGTTTATTTTGAGAAAGAGCAGGGGGGAGAGCACAGGCTTGAGAGGGGAGGGGCGGAGCGTGAGGAAGGGAGAGAATTCCAAGCAGGAATGCTGAGGTCCTGACCTGAGCCCAAATCAAGAGTCAGATGCTTAACCAACTGGGCCACCCAGGCGTCCCTGCGATTTTATTTTTAAAAAGCAAACTTTAGGGGTGTCTGGGTGGCTCAGTCAATTAAGTGTCTGACTTCGGCTCAGGTCATGATCACACAGTTCCTGAGTTCTAGCCCCGCATCCGGCTCTGTGCTGACAGCTCAGGGCCTGGAACCTGCTTCGGATTCTGTGCCTCCCTCTCACTCTCCCTCTCCTGCTCACTCTCTGTCAAGATAAATAAACATTAAAAAAATTGAAAAAAAAATGCTAAACTTTAGAAAACACAGTTCTGATGTCATTATTTCATATAAAAAAAAGAAATGACTGATAAAAATTGACAAGCTTGAATGCAGAATTGGCAAACGCTCAAATTTGATGTTCTAGGTGACAGCGTGATAAAACGTTAACATTTGACATTTCATCTAATTGTATTTGTTTACAAAAATGATTAGGTTATTTTCATTTTATTTCTTAAGTAGTCCCAAGAAGGCTAACGCCTGAAATTAAGGAGCATATTTTCTTTCTTCCCTTTTTATGCCCACACATTGTCATCCTTGCCTCTTGTGTCCCTCTGTTCCAATGCTGCTGAAGGTGGACCCAGCTCCATGGGCAGTCTCTCAGTCATGACCACCTCTTCTTACCCGTTGGGTTTACACTTCTCCCATGTGTAGGGCCATCGATTTAGCAAATAAAAACACAGCCACATTAACTTCGACTGTCTGATAATACTGCAGAATTTTTTAGTGTAAGTATGTCCCATGCAATATTTGGGACATACTTATACTAAAAATTTCTTCCTTGTTGAAATCTGAATTTCAAAGCTAACAGTGTTTGGCATTTTATCTGACAACCCTACTCATATCCCCAGGTGACTATTTCCTTTTTTTCTCCAAACTCTCCTGCCTCTTCCAACAGAAGACTGCTCCATTTAAAAAGCCATTGTAGGGGCGCCTGGGTGGCGCAGTCGGTTAAGCGTCTGACTTCAGCCAGGTCACGATCTCGCGCTCCATGAGTTCGAGCCCCGCGTCGGGCTCTGGGCTGATGGCTCAGAGCCTGGAGCGTGTTTCCGATTCTGTGTCTCCCTCTCTCTCTGCCCCTCCCCCGTTCATGCTCTCTCTCTGTCCCCAAAATAAATAAACGTTGAAAAAAAAAATTTAAAAAGCCATTGTAGTAAATGTGAAAGAATTTCAAAGAAAGGCACTTTGGGTGAATACCTTGAAATCCCTGATGAATTTCTCAACCTGAGCTGCCAGGCCCTAAATTGTCTGAGAAACAGGAAACTGGCTTCAAGAGACACAATCTAATAGCTTCAGGATTCCACATTTGTAGTAAAAATGAGTCAAGAAAACTAAAGTTTAGGTCAGAAGAGGGGTGCCTGAGTGGTTCAGTCAGTTGAGTGTCGGACTCTTGATTTCAGCTCAGGTCATGATCTCACAGTTCATGAGTTTGAGCCCCTCATCAGGCTCTACATTGAAAGTGAGGAGCCTGCTTGAGATTTTCTCTTTACCTCTCTCTCTCTGTCTCTCCCTCACTCACATTCACTCTCTCTCAAAGTAAATAAACTTAAAAAAAAAAGTTTAGGTCAGAAGATATTTTAGGTCACATTAAAAAAAAGTATGCTGTTTATAATAATAAGGCACTCTGAAGTTATAAAATAAACTGAAAAAAATTCCACAGTGCAGTTGAAATGAAAGGAGGGACGCCTAGGTGGCTCAGTCTGGTAAGCATATGACTGGCTCAGGTCATGATCTCACGGTTCATGGGTTCAAGCCCCACTTTGTGCTCTGGGCTGACAGCTTGGAGCCTGGAGCCTCCTTTGGATTCTGTGTCTCCCTCTTTCTGCCCCTCCCCTGCTTGCACTCTGTCTCTCTCTCTTAAAAATAAACATTTAAAAATTTAAAAAAAAAAAGAAATGAAAGGACAATTTGGATTTTACTCAACAGTGCTAGAGTTAGCAAAGCAGGCGTATTCCTTAAATAGTTCTCTTTAGAAATCCTCCTTTTGGCATATGAAGACCCTTGTTATAAAGCAAGGTGTGGCTGGCAGGCAGAGGCCCTTGAATTTGTCAGTTGTGCTTTGTCAAGCATTTACTGTAGTCGAAGCAAAGGTAAAGTAGCAAGGATTGTTCCTACAGGAAAACATTTAAGCTTCTAAGCTGGGCTTTACAAATAAGAGCGCACGGACAAGTAGAGGCTTTTCGTTCAAGGCAACATAAGAGCTGTGCAGGATACCGTCCTTCTGGTTCAATGAGGTCTTCAAGATGCTTTCAAGTTGAACATGTTTTTTAAACATTGCAAGGATATTCCATAAATGATTTTTCTTAAGCTGTTGCTTATTAAATCAAATCTGAATCTGGCAAAGTAACAGCATGAGCCAGGGGAAAGCCAGTAGATGATGCATTAATGCAGCCTTGAAAATAATTTTCAAGTCTTACTCAGCAGCAAATTTGGTTATGTCCTGCTTCATATGGAATGATTTCATTCCTTTGTTTTCCTAATCAGTTGACTGACCTTCTACAATCGCCATTTAAATCAAACCTCGAGTTTACCAAAGGGTATTCCTTATTATAATTAATTCTAAGGGTTAGAAGAATACCACCTTCTTCAGCAAACACAGAGGGAGGAACTCTGACATTCAACCATATTTATACAGAAAACAAAAAGGCTGTTGATTGAGTAGATCTGAGTTTAAAACCCAGCTCCATTATTTACTACCTTTGTGACTTTGGGTAGATCCATTAACCTCTCTCAGTCTCTTTCTTTAATTGTAGTATGAATAATAATGTCTTACACGTGACAGTTTAAGAATTAAAAACAATATGTGGAAAGTGCTTCACAAATAATAATAATACCTACCATTTAATAAGGTCTATTAAGGTATTCTGAGGCTCACGAAAGAATTGCAGAGGCCTCTTGAGTAGTAACAGTTCTCAAAACATGTTGGGAGAACATTAATCCCTACAGATGGGTCTTATAAAGGGATTCTGTTATCAAATAAGTTTGGAGAATGCGTACTACGGGAACTACTAGAAATATTTTTTAGACTCTGAGAACCTCCACAACTGAGAATCTGTTTAACACTGAATTTTTCAAGCTGAAGAATCTACTAACCTTTTATTAGGCACAAGAGGAATTCCAGTCTTGGTCGAGTCTGGCTTCTTACATGAAACAAACAAACAAAAAGCAACTTTATGGATTTTTGTTCAGCAGAGGATATATTTCTCACTTATGTTGATTTTGACATTTTTACCTTTCTTTTTCACTAATTTTTAAACATACAGTTTCAAGTGTAGAATATAGTGATTCAATAATTCCATATATCACCTGGTACTCATCACAAGTGTACTCTTTAATCCCCATCACCTATTTAACCCATATCCCCCACCACCTCCCATCTGGTAACCATCAGTTTGTTCTCTAGAGTTAAGTGTCTGTTTCCTGGTTTGTTTCTCTTTTTTCTTTTGGCTCATTCATTTCTTAAATCCCACTTATGACACATATGAGGGGAATCATATAGTATCTTCCTTTGACTGACTTGTTTTGCTTAGCATTATACTCTCTAGCTCCATCCATGTCATTGCAAATGGCAAGATTTCTTTCTTTTTTATGGCTGAATAATATTCCATTATATATATGTGTGTGTGGGTGTATATATGTGTATATATATATATATATATATATATATATACACACACATCACATCTTCTTAATCTATTCATCTATTTATGGACACCTGGGTCGCTTCCACAATTTGGCTACTATAAATGATGCTGCTATAAACATAGGGGTGCATGTATCCTTTTGAATTAGTGTTTTTGTATTTTGGGGTAAATACCTAGTACCATAATTACTGGGTTTAGGAGAGTTCTATTTTAAATTTTCAAGGAAAATCCATACTTTTTTTCACAGTGGCTGAACCAGTTTGCATTTCCACCAACAGTGCACGAGAGTTCCTAATTCTCCACATCCTCACCAACACTTATGGTTTCTTGTGTTATTTTAGCCATTCTGACTGGTATAAGGTGATATCTCACTGTAGTTTTGATTTACATTTCCCCGATGATGAATGATGTTGAGCATCTTTTCATGTGTCTGTTGACAATCTGTACGTCTTCTTTGGAGAAATGTCTGTTCATGTCTTCTGCCCATTTCTTAATTGGATTATTTACTTTTTGGGTGTTGAGCTGTAGAAGTTCTTTATGTATTTTAGACATTAACCCTTTATCAGATATGTCATTTGCAAATATCTTCTCCCCCTCAGTAAGTTGCCTTTTAGTTTTATTGATTATTTCCTTCACTGTGCAGAAGCTTTTTATTTTGATGTAATCCCGATAGTTTATTTTTGCTTTTATTTCCCTTGCTTCAGGAGACATATCTAGAAAAATGTTTCTATGGCTAAAGTCAGAGAAATTATGTGCTCTCTTTCAGTATTTTTATGGTTTCAGTTCTCACATTTAGGTCTCTGGTCCTCTGAATTTATTTTTGCCTGTGGTATAAGAAAGTGGTCCACTTTCATTCTTTTGCCTATAGTTTTCCCAACACCATTTGTTGAAGAAACTGTCTTTTCCCCATTGCATATTCTTTCTCTTTTCACTCATTTTTTAATCTTTCAATTAATGAAAAGAAACTTGGATAAAATGTCATTTGTTAAAAATGTACTGATTCATTTTCTTCTGAAAGATTCTTCCTATGCAAATTTAAGTTTAAAATTTTTGTTGTCTGACCTGGTCCTGAACAATTATATTTATAACCAAGAAAATACACTGATCGGCAGAACACACATTACTTTCCTGGCTGCTGTGGATACACATCCTATATCGCCTGGGCTTATACCCTTTGAGCCTCTCTCCTTATCAGCCTCTCAAATCCCATCAAAATTCTGCCTCCACCCTTTCTCCACCTAGGCCATCCCAGCATAAACATAATCCAGGCTTTCATTTGTTTCGTCCTCAAACTTTCTCTCTTCCCCAACAAGGCTCCTCATTCCCATGAAGACCTGTCTATAAACAACATTTCTATAGACAGCTGTACAGAAAGGGAAAGCACTAGGCCTTTTCCTCGCCTGGGTTCCACCTTCCACAATCCATTCAGCATCTGCTTGACTACCTTCTTTACTGAGGCTCCGACAGAAAGACCCTCACCTGATCTATCCCAACTCCAAAAATTCGATCCAGACATTTTTAAAAACTCAGAAGCAAACTCTTGGTAATACAAACACAGAGCAGCAGCAGCAGCAACCCCTACGTGGAGGACTTGTCATAGAAAACAATGACTTAATCTAGTAGTGGGCTGATAATACAGTCTCACTCGTGTATTAGTTTTGGTCTTTGGAAGACGTAGTCTATTGGTAATAACCCAGAAGCAGCCAATTTGCTCCCATTGAGCATTTTGAGCATTTTATACCTGGCCATCATGCAATGAGCCCTGAGATCAACCGCTCCAACCCCACAGGCCTTGTGGAAAGTGCCAGTTGTGAGATGCAGCCAGAGCATTCATCCCGCAGTCTCAGTTCCTAGAATGCCGAGCCATCAAACAGCCTGCTGGGTTGGCAGGGGCTGCCTCGGTGATGTCCAAGACCAGGGCCGTAGCAGGGAAAAGGCTGAGGTATTTTGGCACCAGGGATGGAGAATGGTTTCTCAGCACCTGCCCACAGTATGCTTGCTTCCAGGTGCTATGACAAACACCTTGGTTTTTTTTTTTTATGACTCTCTAAAATTATTCCTCAGCCCAACATAAGACCATAAACCGAGAGGAATATGGATGAGCTCCCTGAATGGTGAAACATAAGACCCCTATTAGAGCAGAACGCAATACATCTACTCGTAGTCAGTCTTTGGTTGTGCTTTCACATTGTTGACTTCATGAATATAAAAGCTGACTGTAATAAAATTCAAGTGTAGGTTTTCCATCAAGTTTCAGCTTCCTAGAGCAGGAGGCTTTTGAATCAAAAAGTCTATTAATAAGAATAAACACACATAGCACTATTCCAATACAAGCACTATTCAAAATATTTCACATATATTTTTTTAATGGTTTATTATCCACTTTTGAGAGAGACAGCAGAGAGAGAGA
The DNA here is from genome assembly GCF_014898765.1 of Herpailurus yagouaroundi. Classification (NCBI taxonomy): domain Eukaryota; kingdom Metazoa; phylum Chordata; class Mammalia; order Carnivora; family Felidae; genus Herpailurus; species Herpailurus yagouaroundi. The sequence goes on along the minus strand of NW_024412400.1, from coordinate 22,949,278 downwards.
GAGAGAGAGAGAGAGAGAGAGAGAGAGAGACAGAATCTGAAGCAGGCTCCAGGCTCTGAGCTGTCAGTAAAGAGCCCAACGCGGGGCTCAAACCCACAAACCATGAGATCGTGACCTGTGCCGAAGTCGGACGCTTAACCGATTGAGCCACCCAGGTGCTCCAATACTTTGCATGAATTAACTAGCTTAATCCTCAAAACAGTCCTATGAAGTAGCTATTATTATGCCCACTTTAAAGCTTAGAAGTGAAGTTAAATAAGTCTAAGTATGGAGACTGAAGCATCACTGATAGTGAGCAGTTAGAGGATTGAGAGCTTCACTGCTGTGAGGGGGCAAGTGGGAAAACAAAACTTGAGGTGGACGGGAGGAGACTGTGACACCGCCACTGACCACATCATAACTGCAACAACATCACATTTGGCCTCAGTGTCCCAATCTATAAGATGAGCCTAGGCTCATCTTTCCCCGGAGTATTTGAAAATATATTTGAAAACGTCATGGAAACCTGGGACAACCACTGTGAATAACACGGGAGCCAACATTAATAAATACCTTAAAGTTATGGAAAGAGAAGAACCAGTTTGAGCCACGATTGCCCAGTTCTCTGTGCTGTACTGTATCTCCTGCAACTCCAGTCAGGTCAGGAGTTACAGTGCTCTTTCTGGGACCGTTCAAAGGACAGGACTCTGGAGTAAACTGAGGAAAGGGAGGTAGTCATATTTCATTGAGAATTATTTTTCTTGTTAGGCCCAAATACTAGGTTGAGCCAATGAAATTGTTCATATTCAACCATTTCTGACATAGGAAAAGGACGATTACATATGGTCCATCTAATATACTGCCCTACTGTACGGGGCTCCCAGGAAAAAGCATGTTTGATTTGAAGGTAAAGTCTGGGGGCGCCTGGGTGGCTCAGTCGGTTAAGCGTCTGACTTTGGCTCAGGTCATGATCTCGCGGTCTGTGGGCTCGAACCCCGTGTCGAGCTCTGTGCTGACAGCTCAGAGCCTGGAGCCTGTTTCAGATTCTGTGTCTCCCTCTTTCTCTGACCCTCCCCTGTTCATGCTCTCTCTGTCTCAAAAATAAATAAATGTTAAAAAAAAATAATTGAAGGTAAAGTCTGTTTCACAAGTCTGGGCTGAAATATCTAGCCCAAACCAATTAACCTACACTGAACCTACAGCAATCTTGAATCCATGAGAGCAAACTGTATTGATAACTGTGGAAATTTAAGTCCGTCTATGAGAGTACCATGAGCACAGGTGATACACCTGGAAAACCAGGGGTTTTGTCCCCATGCCCAGTGCTCCAGAAAACTTGGTGCAACCATGTTCGTCCTTTCCAGCAGGAACTTTTAAATGCAAATCTGCTAGACTCTTGCACAACAAGCAAAATAAAACAAGAATAACAAAGCCTCTTCCTAGGATTTTTTTTTTTTTTTTTTTTTTTTTTTTGGAAAGACAGCGAGGTAATGTAATGGAACTCTAATACACTTCTACTACCCCCATTGTAATTTGTGAGATATCCCTACAAAACCAGATCTGGAGTCACTCCAGCTCACACTGTCAGTTTGGACTAAGACAGGCAGTACAAATGGGCAGACCGTTTTTTTGATAATGAAATCTAGAAATTCATTTGGAAGACCCTGAGCAATGTCATTGGTGCTTGTTTGATGCCACAGTGCCATCAGCATGAAGTGGAACAGCTCTGCTTTAAAGTGCCTGGCAAAAAAAAAAAAAAAAAAGGCGCATGTCCCTGCATCTCAGGAGCAAAAGCAATAAACATCATGTTACTGTAAATTCCATTTTTTATAGCACAGATTAATAATGTATGAGTATGCCTTTCTTATCGCCATTACAATGAGTATCCGGAAGACTTTTAATTCTAAATGAAAAAAAAAAAAAAGGTGTGTTTATATTTTCCACGCTGTCATGTGCGTGCTGTACATGTAGTAAAAGATACAGACACATAAAGAGAGAATACAAATTATGAGTCTTGGAAGAACCATCTTTCTGTCCGCAAGCATTTTTTGGTGTCTCTGGAGAGATCAAAAGTGTCACTGCACGTATTTCAGAAAATAAGAAAAGAACAGAAGCATGATGATATTGTATCTTCCTGGGGATTTCATTGCTTGTAACAAGTGAATCATGCAGGTGAGTGCAAGGGAGTGGTCTCTCAGTACTCCTCCAAGAAACCTCTTAGAAATAAAAAATTAGCATGAGGTTGACTCTGGAATAAGTGGCCTACAAAATGCCATTTATTCACATATCCCTACATAAATTCACATAAACGGCATTTTCCAGGGAGCATTTTCACCCTTACATGGACCTACACAGACACACAAACACGCACAAGTAGAATACAACAACTAGGACAGTCTTCTGCAGTCAAGATAGAAGTTCTTATGTGGAGAACTTCACTCCTCAGTCTATGAAGTCATTTAGCCTCATACATAGACTACAGATGCGAGATAATGTTCAGGAAGGCCACCTGAAAACTCTTCTGCTTGCTGTGATTAAGTGTAGCCAGCTACCCCTTCTCGATCTTTTGGCTAAGGTCCAAAGTAGTTTAAGTTGGGCAAAGAGAACTTTCTGTTCCTTACATGGATTGTTGAGTGAGCTCTACAAATTCTGCTTGTCTCTCTGTTTCTGGCTCCCTCTCTTCTTTACCATGTTATCCTAGCTTTTTAATACATTTTATTTTTAGATTTAGATGACATCTCCCTTCGCCCCCCACTACACACACACACACACACACAATGTAGGTGGGCCTTTAATTGCATGAAGCCACTAGACTAGTCACATACATATCCCTAGGGTCCATTCTTCAGAAATTGATTTTACAAAATGACCTTAGAGGGATGTACCAACCCTGCTGTGAGATAATTTGAGTTTTACTTGTGCTCACCTTCTGTGGAAGATGGTGATAATTGTGACCTAATATTAATTCCTCAATCTCTTCTCCCTTATTCAGAATGGCAATGTACCCAGCTAAAAATAGTCTATTGCAGCTAGAGATGGCCATGGGACATAATTCTAGCCAATAGAAATGGTTGAGGCTTCCTGGGAAAGCTCAGATTTCTCAGAAGAGGTTTGACCTTCTTTCTCCCTGCAACAAAAGTGAGATGAAGTTGTGGCAGCTATATTGCAACCAGAAGGTGGCAAACACAAATACAAAAGGATGTTGGAACACAAAAATGGAAAATGTCTCGGTTCTTGACATTGTTGCTAAGCAGCTGGAAAAGACTTGGACTACTACCCCTGTATTTTCTATTATGTGATCAAAGTAAAACCTTATATGCTTAGTGACTGTAGTTATGTTTTGTTATTTGCAGCTTACCCTCTATCTTAAATGATGTTCAGTATTAGGGTACTCCAGAGAAGAAGAACCAATAAAGATTAATTGTGAAAAATTGGTTCACTTGATGATGGAGGCTGAGAAGTCCCACAGTCTGCCATCTACAACTTGGAGACTCAGGAGAGCTGATGGTGTAAATCCTAGTCTAAAGGCAGGAAAAGATCAGTGTTTCAGCTCCAACCCTCAGACAGCAAAGGGAAATTATTCTCCCTTCCTCTGCCTTTTTGTTCTTATCAGTTCCTCAGTGGATTAGATGATACCCACGTGTGGAAGTGCAGTCTACTGCATCAGTCTACTGATTCAAATGCTAATCTTATCCAGAAACACCCTCACAGACACACCCAGAATAATGGTTAACCAAATACCTGGGTATCCTGTGACCCAGTCAAGTTGACACATAAAATTAGCCATCACACATACCTTACACTGTGCTAACAATTTCAGGTAACCGCGTGTTCTTTGTGGGTTGTTTTAGAGATTAGGTACGTGCGTGATGGAACAAGATGGTCACGAGCCAGTTCTTTTTTCAGATCCTTCTCTTCTGAGGAGGTGAACCCACAATACCACTGGCGAACACTTTTTATTTCCCCCCGCTAGTCCTTCCATTCTTTCAGCTATTCTTTCCTGCCTTTTTTCAGTCCTCTTTCTCTCAGTGCTTCTATTTTGCTTCGAAAGAGCAAAGAAAAAATTCAGAGAGACTGAATTGAAGGTGGAAGTGTCTTAGTTTGGGTGTGTTAGTCTTGTTAGTTCTTGTTAGTTTTAGTTTGGGTTTCTCCAAAGCAGATGTTGGGACAAGGATGTGGTATGAGTAATTTATATGCAAGGTGGTTCTAGAAAACACTTGTAGAGAAGGAGGGAAGCGAAACAGGGAAGGTAAGACAGCAACTGAGGGGTGTGTCATTGTACAGACAACCAACAGTGGGTAACTGAGGCTTAGAGACATGGTGTCACATGCCTCAGTTATCCCAACATGCTCAGATACTGACTCCTGCAAGGTAGCTGGAGTATTTATCTACCAACTCCTGTCACTCATTGTTCGAAGGCCATTAGGGAGGGGTGGTTATTCGCCCACGCCTCTAGCCTGTGGACCAAGCAGCTCCAGGTGAAGAATTGTAAGGGCTTGTAACTGAAATTCTTGAGTTGGTGTGCTTGTGAATGATGGGTGCTGAGGGGCTATGTTTAAGGCACTCAATTCCTTGCACCATTCAGATGTACTTTTTGTGCCCCAACTTAAGGTCGCTTTAAGTTAGTGCTTGTTCATGGTGATATCCAGTTGCAATTTTAAAAAGAGAGAGAAAGCCTTACACAGCAGGTGTCATGGAACAAGCTACTGTCCTTGTTGCTGCAGTTCATCCAAGATCCTAATTAACATACCAGGACTCTAGCTACATGCTCCTATTCTATCAAAGGGAATATATTGCCATTTTTGAGCCATTTGGATTCACTGTCATCTGCGACTGTGTATATAACAGTCATTGAAAGATCTGCATTGTCCTTTCCAGTTATTCTGGCAAATACCATAAGCTCATTTGGGGAAGAACTGGAGAATTCGCTACTATATATCCTCGCTGCGTCTTTGCAGGTTTCTTCCTCAAAGGGATTTGGACTATTCTTCCATTAAGGGGAAGTAATGTTTCAAGACTTTGAGAACTGCGCAGGCATGAAAGCTAGGTGAAAAATTGTGATTTTCCATTTTAATGGTTCTCATCGGTGTTCTTGTTCACTCACTTTTGATCTTTTGTGGTTGTATTTGACAAACAATACTCTTACCGGCTACCGTCTGTCTTACCCCCAGGCACACCGTGCTCTCCATGCAACTGCCACGCCTTGTAGCAGCTCAGGGCCCTCTGGGCCATATTGGCCTTGCTGCCCACCAGGAAATCACATCCATCTTGTCTCTGGCATCTAGTTCCCTCTGTCCTGATTCGTTATTATTCCCACTGGTACCAGCAAGCTCATTTCCATAGTGGCAAAGAACAGCCCCTCTTGGCTTCTCAGCGATACCAGTGCCTGTCTCCCCAATACATTCCTTATAATCTTCATAATGGGAGTGTCCTCTAGGCCTTCCCTGGGAATATAGTTATTGGTTAGTTCTCAAGTCTTAGATATCTGACTTAATACATCCATTTAACACAACTTTATGGAGTTTTAAATTATTACTCAAGTCTGAGCCAAAGTATTCCGACAACTCTGTCTCATTTATTGCCATTGTTTTCGGCCCTAAGGAGCCATCCTTTTATGGAAATCAAAAGGATTATGAAGAAATACTTTCCACAACTACATGCCAGCAAATTAGATAGCTTCACTGAAATGGAAAAATTCCTAGAAAGACACAAACAACAAAAAATAAATTAAGAACTAGAAAATCTGATTTGACCCATGACAAATAAAAATATTAGTAATCAAAAAACTTAACACACACAAAAAAACCCAAAAACCCAAAACCAAATGGCTTCATTGGTGAATTCTACCAAACACTTAAGAAGAATTAATACCAATTCTCAGGGTGCCTGGGTGGCTCAGTCGGTTGAGTGCCCGACTTCAGCTCAGATCATGATCTCCCCCTCTTTGAGTTCGAGCCCCGTGTCGGGCTCTGTCCTGACAGCTCAGAGTCTGGACCCTGCTTCGGATTCTGTGTCTCCCTCTCTCTCTGCCCCTCCCTCGTTCATGCTCTGTCTCTCTGTCAAAAATAAACATTAAAAAAAAATTTTTTTTAAAAAAAGAACTAATACCAATTCTTCACAACCTCTTCCAAAAAATAAAAGGAGAGAACTCATCGCGTGAGACCAGTATTACCCTGATACTAAAACCAGAAAAAAAATATCACAAGAAAACTAAAGACTAGTGTTTCTTGCAGATATAGGCAGAAAATTTCTCAAAAAAATACTAATAGATCAAATCAAGAAATATATAAAACAGAATATAGCTTGATAAAATAGGATCTATCCCAGGAACACAAGGTTGTTTTAACGTCAAAAATAAATTAATGTAATATATCACATCAAGTGAATAAAGAGCAAAATCACATAATCATCTCAATAGATGCAGGGGAAACAATTGGTAAAATTCATTACTCCTTTATGAAAAAACACTAACAAACTAGGAATAGAAGGGAACTTCCTCAACTTGATAAAGGGTATCTACGAAATACATTTAACATCATACTTTGTACTGAATGCTGAATATTGAAATACTGAATATTTTCCCCCTAAGATCAGGAACCACGCACAGTTGTCTGATCTAGCCACTTCTATTCAACATTGTACTAATTAGATCTAACCAGGGTAATCAGGCAAGAAAATGAGATAGAATATATCCCATGATTAGAAAGGAAGAAGTAATACTATTTTGGTTTGCAGAGAACATGATCTTGTATATAAAAAATCCTAAGGAATTCACTACAAAAATATTTACGATTAATAAGTGAGTCCCACGGGTTGCAGCATACAAGATAAATATACAAAAACTAATTGTATTTCTAAAAATAAAAAGATAAAAAAAATTTTTTAAAGGGGGCACCTGGGTGGCTCAGTTGGTTGAGCATCCGACTCTTGATTTCTGCTCAGGTCAGGGGTCAAGCCCCATGTTGGGGGTGGCTCCACACTCCGCACAGAGCCTGTTTAAGATTCGCTCCCTCTCTATTTCTCCCTCTGCCACTCTCCTTTACTCACACTGTCTCTCCCTCTAAAATAAAAAACATTTAAAAATTCTTAAAAAATTAATTGTATTTCTATACAGTAGCAATGAGAAAGCAAAATTTAAATAAATGAAAATAATTTATAATAGCACCCAAAATAAAGTAATTAGGAATAAATTTAGCATATCCTGAAAACTACAAAACATGATTGAAGGAAATGAAAGAAGGTCTAAATAAATGGAAAGACACACCACAATCAAGGATCAGAAGCCTTAATGGTGTTATGATGGCAATGCACCCCAAATCGATCTACAGATTTGACACAATTACATCGAAATGCCAGAGCACTGGATATTGTATGGAAACCAATTTGACAATAAATTTCATATTTAAAAAAAAAAAAAAAAGAGATGGAGCTCACAAAAAAAAAGAAAAAGAAAAAAAGAAATGCCAGTTGACCTTGTAGAAATTGACAAGGTGTTCCAAAAATGCATATGGAAATGCAAGGAACCTAGAATAGCCAAAACAGTCTTGTAAAGAATACATTTGGAGAATTCATGCTTCCAAATTTTAAAAATCTACTATACAGCTACAGTAATAAAGACTGAGTGGTATTGTTATAAAAATATACATATAAATCATATAAAATAGAAATGAGAGTCTAAAATTAAACCCTAACATTGTTCCTCAACCAGGGTAGCAAGGAAATTCAGTGGAGCAAAAATAGTCTTTTAACAAATAATGTTGGTACAGGGGCGCCTGGGTGGTTCAGTCGGTTGAGCGACCAACTTCGGCTCAGGTCACGGCTCAGGTCATGATCTCGAGGTTTGTGAGTTCAGGCCCTGCATTGGGCTCTGTGCTGACAGCTCAGAGCCTGCAGCCTGCTTCGAATTCTGTGTCTCCCTCTCTCTCTGCCCCTCCCCTGCACATACTCTGCCTCTCAAAAATAAATAAATGTTAAAAAAAAATTTTTTTTAAATAATGTTGGTACAAGTGGATACACACTGTAAAACTGTAGTTGGACCCCACCTTCCACCACACAAATATTAACTCAAAATGGATCAAAGACCTAACTCAAGAGCTAAAACTATAAAACTTGTAGAAAAAAATATATGCGTTAAATCTTAATGACCTTGAATTAGGCATTGCTTTCTTAGATACAACACAAAAAGCACAAAGAAGATAAAATTGATAAAATACACAACATCAAAATGAGAAACGTCTGTGCTTCAAAGTACACCATCAAGAAAGTAAAAAGAGAAACAACAAAATAGGAGAAAACTTTCGCAAATTTTGTAACTGATAATGACAAGAAGATACCACTTCATACCCCTACAATGGTTATAATAAAAAAGATAATAACAAGTGTTGGTAAGGATGTGGAGAAAGTAGAATGCTCATACGCTGTAATATAATGAATATAAAACAGTGCAGAATTTCGGAAATCAGTCTAGCAGTTCATCAAATGGTGTACAATTACTAGATGATCCAGCAATTCTACTTCTAGATATATACCAAGGAGAAATAAAGACGTAGGTCCACATTAAAAAAACAAACAAAAAACACCTTGTATGTGAATATTTACAGCAGCACTATTCACAATTGTCAAAAATAGAAACAACCCAAAGCCCATCATGTGATGGATGGATCAACAAAATGTGGTATATTCACCCAATGGAATATTATTTGGCAATAAAAACAGAGAGAGACACTGATGAAGGCTACAACATGAATCTTGCAAACGTTGTGACAAGTGAAAGAAGCCGGTCCCAAATGACCACATACTGTGTGATTCCACTTATATAGTGTCCAGGATAGGCAAATCCAGAGAGACAGAAAGGAGATTGGTGGTTGCCTCCCCAGTGGGGAGGATTGGGTATGATGGATGGTGGCTAAGAGCTGTGGGGAAATTTGGAGGGGGTGACAATATTTTCAAGTTGATTGTGATGATGAATGCACAGCTGTGATTATGCCAAGGGTACTACATTGTACACTTTAAATGAGTGTATCATATGGCATGGTACCTATAAAGAGGTTTTTTTGTTTGTTTGTTTGTTTTTTCAGAGAAAGACAGTGGGAGCAGGGAGAGGAGTGAGGGCGGGGGGAGAGAGAGAGAGAGAGAGAGAGAGAGAGAGAGAGAGAGAGAGAATATTAAGCAGTGTAAGTCCCATGCTCAGTGAAGAAGGGTTCAATCTCACAACCCTGGGGTCATGATCTGAGCTGAAATCAAAAGTCGGTGCTCAACCGACTGAGCCACCAAGGTGCCCCATGCAGCTTCGAATAATCACTAAATGTCAGGTTCTCTGTAAAAATGAGAAAAGTAGGAACAAATACACAAATACATACATCACATATATTTCCTCTGCTCAGTACAGTAACCACTAGCCACATGTGACTATTTAAATTTGCATTTTAGTTCATTAAAATTAATACAATTAAAATTTCAGTCTTTTAATTACACTTACAACATTTCAAGTCTTCCATAGCCACAAGGCTAGCGGCTCCATATTTAACTGTGCATTATCTAGTACATACCCATAATTTCAGGAAATTCTACTGAACAACATTGATATCTCTAATCTACGCATCATAACTTTATTTTCACATGAGCCAAATACATTATCTACTTAAGGAAAATGCCTTATTTAGACATTTTTGTCCTCCCTGGTTTTATCTGACTTTTCCTAATAATAGATGTTATTATTTTTTTTAATGTTCTTACCTTGAAAAAAACCTAACCCGCATGAGCTCACGGCTGCCATCTCCAATCTCTTCACCAAAAAGTCCTGGATCACTGATGCATATTTTCGGGTTGTAAGTTTATCCAGAATAAAAGTGGCTTGTAAGACTGAAGGTTGAGAAAGCTGAGAGGTCTATCTTACTGGTATGTAAATATTGGGTATTAATTTAGAAACAAAGGTGGTTTTGACAGTGAAGTGTTAATACTTCAACCCCATCTGAGGGGAAACATACAATTGATTGAATCAAAGGCATTCAAAAAGGAGGGTTATTTCGGTTGCTGTGTCACTCAAGAAGAAAAAGAAAAGGGTGAAAGAAAATATTCTATTGATATGTGTTGTCATCTGGGTTTGCTTTTCCATAGTCATCTGTGTGTGCGTTTGATTGTATTTTATGTCACCCTGGTGAACAATACCGCAATATGTCAAGACCATTAGAATTCAACTACAAAGGAGGCAAGAAAAGAGTTCTGGTTTTCATGTCGATCAGCATCATCTGCTTAGATTTGGAGGCCTCAAAATTAACTCAAGCAATATAAAAAAAAAATACATCAGACACAATGCAGAACAGGCAATCTCACAAAAGACTTCCTTTATGGCTCATCAGAGTAAATTTCTTGTCAAAATACTCCCTGCGCTAAGTAAAGGTTATCTATTCATATGAACACCTGACTTATGAAATCAATCAGGGCACAATAAGAAAGATGCCTGCTTTTTGCATGCATTCAAGTTGTTGCTTCCATTAACTTAACTTCCTAAAAATATATTTCATTTTTTTTCAGTCTGCTCTGCATAACTCATTAACATCATAATCGCCGGCAATAATTGCCTGAAGTGAGTAAAGAAAATCACGAAAGATGAAGAGTTGAATTACCACTTAATGAAAGAAGAAAAAAAAGAAGACAATTTAAATCAACAGTCTACGATACAACCACCACTCCCTTCCTTGAGAAAATGTATAGTAATTGTGTTTCTTGGAGCTTGTTGTGTTTATAAATGAGGACTCTCAGACAGTAAATTCTCAGAATGATTCTAAGGGCTTAATTGATGATGTGAATCAGATGAACTTAAGAATATTTGCTCAGCAATCTAAAGATGCATTTTTATAACAAGTTGCAAAATAATACTATTTAAAATATTTCCAAATTATCTCTATGGTAATTAGAAGTCCTGACCAAAACGGAGTGTTCCTCTTGGCCTTCAAAATGTGTGGAATCGATTAGAAATGTTAAATGTATTTGGGGACTTAATGGGTATCCATTTAAACCAGTGCTTCTCAACTAGAGTTCATTTTGACTCCCAGGAAACATGTGGCAATGTCTGGAGAAATTTGGAGCCGTCACAACTTAGAGTATGTTATTAGCATCTAGGACAGCTCCGTGCAACCAAGAATCATCTGGCCAGAAATAACAACAGTACCAAAGTTGAGGAATCCTGATTTATACCAACAAAAGGACCTAAAAGGTTACTGTAAAAAGTAGCAAGTAAAATAAAGGGATGATGTGTCTCACTACAAAAAGAACAATAAGAAGTCTGACCAAAGCTAAAAACAATGCAGTAGTTTACAAAACAATAATTTATTTTACAGTTTAGTGAGCAAGCTAGAGCTAGGGAAATGGGAGAGGGGAGATAACATAACACATTACTCCAAGCTGCCCTTACTGGCCAACCTTCAACTCATGGTAATTTAGGATTGATGAGTGTCAGATAATCAGCAGGCTTCGGCTGTAGTAAAATGTAATTATGATTTATCATTTTTATAGTTATTTCTTGAATCTGTAAACATATGACTTACTAGAAGAACCAGATTAAGTGGGTCGACAAGTTCAGCTAAGTATTTGTGTGACAGGATATTAAAGTGGAATCTGGGGAGATATCTTAAAACAGTGTTTTCCTGGGGCACCTGGGTGGCTCAGTCAGTTAAGCATCCGACTTTGGCTTAGGTCATAATCTTGTGGTCTGTGGGTTCGAGCCCCACACGGGGCTCTGTGCTGACAAGTCAGAGCCTGGAGCCGGCTTCGGATTATGTGTGTGTGTCTCTCTCTGCCCACCCCACCCCCCCCCCCCAATCACACTCTGTCTTTCTCTCAAAAATAAGTAAACATTAAAAACATCTTTTTTTTTTTTTTCAAACAGTAACAGTGTTTTCCAAACATTAGCATACACCGGAATCACCCGGAAGGTTTGCTAAAACAGACTTCTGGGCTCCACCTCTAGAATTTCTGATCAGTAGGTTGAGGGTGAGCTCTGAGAATTGGCACTTTTACTAAGCTCCCCACCCCCAAGGATGCTGATAATGCGGGTCTGGGACCACTCTGGAGTCACTGCCTTCATTCAATTGCTACTGTACCCAAAAATGAAGTGCAAGACAACTATGATGAAAATTATTTATAGGAGGTGACTAAAATCTCCTCCCCCACAAGGATCTGGAGATTTAGGGATGAGGGAGGTAGAGGGCTTTAGAGAGAATTCTCAAATGTGTGCTGTGAATCCCATCCCCCCATGGGTGGTAGAAACGGGCTGGAGGTTCAGACACTTCGCATCATGACTAGGGGAGAAAGCTTCAATCTAACCACTTACACAGATATCTTCCTTACAGTTTGCAAACACAGTGGACTCCTGTCCCTCTCTCTCTCCCTCCCTCCCTCTCTCTCTTTCTCTCTCTCCCCCTCGCCTGAGAAATCTAAATAGCAACAGAGACTGGCAGGCTAGCTGATCTGAAGGCAGGGCTTATGCAAAGTGGCTACTGTGATAGAATTAGCCTGCCCTACTGAAGTCTGTCAGGAAAAAAGTCAGATGAGTGTCAACCACCGCTGCTGCCAAGGGATTACACGTGGGCCGTGTGCAAGAGCCTTTACATGGGTCTTCATAACTTGTGACCAAGAGGGCAGCCTGCCAGGAGAAAAGGCTGGAGGTACCGCTGGATTTATAGAGGCTGGGAGGGAGTAAGATATCAGCCACAATACAGATGCATTTTCCTCTGTGAAGGTGATGACAGGCAGAAAATTTCCCCAAGAAGGAAGGGGGTGAGATATCTCCAACAACCCAGCCAAGTGCCTCCAGAAAGTCCATTTTTAATGCCTGCCAGGGTCGCCTGGGTGGCTCAGTTGGTTAAGTGTCCAACTCTTGGTTTCAGCTCGGATCATCATCTCACAGTTCGTGAGTCGGAGCCCCTTGTAGGGCTCTACCCTCACAAGTGCAGAACCTGCTTGGAATTCTCTCCCCTTCTCTCTCTCTCTCTCTCTCTCTCTCTCTCTCGCTCAAAATAAATACATAAACAGGGGCGCCTGGGTGGCGCAGTCGGTTAAGCGTCCGACTTCAGCCAGGTCACGGTCTCGCGGTCCGTGAGTTCGAGCCCCGCGTCGGGCTCTGGGCTGATGGCTCAGAGCCTGGAGCCTGATTCTGATTCTGTGTCTCCCTCTCTCTCTGCCCCTCGCCCGTTCATGCTCTGTCTCTCTCTGTCCCAAAAATAAATAAACGTTGAAAAAAAAATTTTTTTTTAAAATAAATACATAAACATTAAAAAAATAAATGCCTGCCAAATCTCACAAGCAATGAAGTTAGGTAAGTAGAACCCTACATGTTAGGTGGGAACTTTTCCCTTTAGGGCATCTCCCTCTCTCCCTCCGACTCTGGAAGGGTCAGAAGCATGGTTTGTCAGATGGCAGAGAACGTACATAATATGGAAAAGATGCCAACGCCCTTCTCTGTGACTCCTGCCTTCCTGTCTGCAGGCAGCCTGAGCGACTGGAGGAGGAGACATTTTTAACTACACAGGAGATGCAACTTTTGAATTACTCAACTGAGACTCTGTTTGTGATTTTAATTGACAAAAGAATTGTCAGCTTTATTGGAGAAGGACCAGAAAAATCAAGGGCCTGCCTAAGATTTGATCCAAAGGCAGGGGAAGAATTTGCCTCCCAGTGGAGACGTAAAAGGAGAATGGCAAGCTGAAATTAAAGTGGCTGTTGCTTTCTCATGTCCCCATGAGTGATGTGTCTTCAGTAATGGTTCTACACACCGCATCTATCATACCTTCCTAAGGTCTCTGAATGAGATTCCTGCTACACCAACCCATGGCTGACCCACTGCTCCACATTTGTCCTCAGCTTCTTCCTTTGATAGAAGAGATCAAGGTTTATTTTATAAAGCATGGATAGTTGTGAGCCAAAGAAAGTCTGATAAAGGGCTGTTTGAGTACAGAAACACCATGTTACATTCCACAACAGATGAACAGCCCAAAGAATTTACCTGAGGTGTATTTGACAGGAGTTTGAAGTCTTTTAATAATCCTAATACTTGGATGAGCAATTGAGTAAATCATTTGGAGACTCAGTTTTAATTTATACAGACAATTGCAGAGCAAAAAGGACAGAATATATGAGAATCCTAACGGATACACATTATCCACTGGATATGCCTTAAGTATTTGGGATTTCATTGCTATGAGCTGTGATAGGTCCCCTGATTTCTTTACCCTCCCTTTTATTACACCCTGCTCCTTGTCACCATATTAATGTCATGAATTGAAACACCATTCTGGGGGCGCCTGGGTGACGCAGTCGGTTAAGCGTCCGACTTCAGCCAGGTCACAATCTCGCGGTCCGTGAGTTCGAGCCCCGCGTCAGGCTCTGGGCTGATGGCTCAGAGCCTGGAGCCTGTTTCCGATTCTGTGTCTCCCTCTCTCTCTGACCCTCCCCTGTTCATGCTCTGTCTCTCTCTGTCCCAAAAATAAATAAATGTTGGAAAAAAAAAAATTAAAAAAAAAAAAAAAAGAAACACCATTCTGGTCAGTCAAAACTAGCCAATGGTCCTTGTGTCTACAGAATCATAGACATGTGCTGAGTAGGACATTCTTATCAACCACGGGTATGATCATTCGGAAAAGGAATTTGGCAACTGAATAATCAGGGTTCTACCAGAGAAACAGAACCAGTACCGCCTCTATCTCTGTGACATGTATATATGTGTGTACATGACATACACATACAGATGTATGCATGCATATAACACACATACACGTGTATGTGAGACACATGCACATTGCATATGACATATATGTGCACAGTGAAAAGATCTATAAATACATAAACAACTGACTTGAGTGATTGTGGGGGCTGGGTAGACAAATCTGAAATCCATAGAGGGAGGTCAGCCTAGAAACCTGAGGAAGGTGCCAAAGGTGTAGTCCACTGCAGGAATGTTTCCTTCTTCAGAGAAGTCTCAATCCTGCTGTAAGGCTTTTCAACTAATTGAATCAGTCCCACCCAGATGATTGAGAATAATCTCCTTTACTTGATATCAACTAATTGTAGATGTTAATCATATCTACAAAATATTTTCACAGCAACACCTATATTAGAGTTTGATTGAGTAACTGGGCACTATAGCCCAGGTAGCTTGACACATGGAACTGGCTGTCACAGCAACGTTATCAAGAGGTGTAAATAGCTTCCTACCATTTGACCCAGGATTCTAGTTCCTGCAATACGTCCTAAAGGAAATAAGCAAAGATGTGCACAACTTTTTATATTTATTAGTGGCTCCTTCCAATTACTATCATGAACCAAAGCTCTGTCCCACTAGTCAAAGACACACACACGCCTGACCCCAGCAGGCAGCTAATTTGGCAAATTTGAGCCAAGGTTATTATTTGATCATTGACTAATAAATTGTGTTTTTAATGAAAAGTGGAAAAGGGTTAAAAGGTGTTAAGACTGCAGATTGTGGGTATTTACCTCTTCACACTGTAACATTTCTCAAAGATCCTAGAGATTCTGGAGTACATTTTACACTCTGAAAAATAAGCATTTTATACATTTTTAAGATAACTGCAAGAGACATTTTAAAGCACCAATAAAAGCAAAAACAACATTGTAATTAAACTAAGTGCAGCACTCTGAAAATGACAACATAATTTGTATGCATCACAGTGTTATGATTTTAATGCCTAACACACCATACAATGTCTAATATCAGGGAATCAAAACTGGGTATTAGAGAATTGAGCTCAGACCCCTGAGTTCCACTATAGGATGAACCAGTGACAACCAGAGCAGACAGTACAATGAAGACAACCTTCTGGTAATTAGTGGAGCTTGCAAAGAGTCTACTGCTCCTTTACCTGGTGCCCACCAGGTCAAAAGCAAAAAATAAACAATAAATCAAATCTAAGTACTAGCATAAACAGCCTATTGCCCAACTCCACTGCTCCTGAAAGTGGCCTGATCTGTTCTTTGCCACCCAAAGGCATGTCCATGGTTCTCCTTATGCCAGCTTCCAAAAAAAAAAAAAAAAGGCTCATTAATTATAGCATCTATAGGCCCTCCACATTAATCTAGAGGGAGCAAAACTCTTCTGCAAACCAATTTCCTCACATCTGCTAACATCAAAAGAGGCTATGATTGGTCATAACCCAGGATATTCATTGGATCAGGACATATATATAAAGGACAAGGCAGCTACCACTTAATTGTATGAGCCCAGCTTTCACCCTTTATCTTGACCTTCCAACTTCACCCTTAGAGAAAAACTGGTCCATGGGACAAGTCAGTTATCTTTTGAACTTCCTTTTATATTCCATGTGGCAGGCTGAGTAAATTCAGAGTCCTTCTAGGGCTGAGTACTCACTTGCCCATTCTCTCTCTCTCTCTCTCTCCCTCTCCCTCTCCCTCTCTTTTCTCAGATTTGCCTGATCACATCTGTCTCAGATTTTTAGATTTGAAACTGAGAGTAGGGAAGAAATAGTC
Organism: Herpailurus yagouaroundi; assembly: GCF_014898765.1. NCBI lineage: Eukaryota > Metazoa > Chordata > Mammalia > Carnivora > Felidae > Herpailurus > Herpailurus yagouaroundi. The sequence goes on along the minus strand of NW_024412400.1, from coordinate 22,932,799 downwards.
AGAGGTTAGAAGGTTCTAAGCTTTAGCCCCATTCTCTGGTTTAGCTTTTATGAGATAGCCTGCAATATGGTACTGAATATCCACCTTTAACTCTTAACAAGGCTTAAAACTAAATCTTTTCCTTACTTTTTCTTAGTCGTATATGTCCATGATACTCTTATGTTGACCTCACATCACTACCATTTCAAGACAGGATAAAACAACAGACCCTTCCTCTATGAATTATAGCTATTCCTAATGACCTTAATGCTTTTGTTCTATTCTAAATTTCCAAGGCGAAGCTTCTCATAGTCTTGGCTTTTCTGAGTTACTATTTCAGGAAGCTGTTCAAATCAAGCCCTGGTATCCAATAAGGGGTCTCTTTCTGCCGTATTTTGGTGTTTACCTCCTTCATTCCTCCTCAGTTTTGGTGATTTACCCTGCTTCTTTATCTTGGGTCCTATGGTAGGCAGAATTACAAGATTGCCCCAAGACTTCTAATCCTTAATATGCCCTATATAATCCCTTCCCCTTGAGCATGGGTGGGTCCAGTGAATATGATGGATGTCACTGCACAATTAGTTGGCACCATATGCCAACAAATCTGAGATTTTTAGGTATACGTCAGATCTCAGGTGCATTGATTTTGAGAACATCAAAAGTGAGATTATCCTCGGGGATCCTGGCCCAATCTAGACCCTTCAAAAGAGGGTCTAAGAGTAAGAAAAAAGCAGCAGCAGACATGCTCCCTGTTGGTCTTGAAGAAGCAAACTGTCACTTTGTAGAGAGGCCACGTGGCAGAGAATGCTGGGTGGCCTCTAGGAAATAAGGGACCTCAGACCTTCAAACGTAAGGAACTAAATTCTGCTGACCATCCCATGGCCTTTGAAAAGGACCCAAGCTCTAGAAAGGGATGCATCCCAGTCAACACCTTGGTTGCTTGATACCCTGAGCAAAAGACCATTTTAGCTGTGCCTGGACTCCTGACTCACAGAAACTGTGAGATAATGAATGCATGTTGTTTTACGTTGCTAAATTTGTGATATTTTGTGACATGGCAATAGAAAACTCATATACGTTCCCGGGTCGTTGTTTTTACCGCAAGTGTGACTGAGGACCGAATACCGAAGATTGTGCACACAATTGCAGGGTCAGCCAGAAATTCTCTCGGCACCCTCTTCTCCAGCAACACACACACAAATGCATTCCTCCATTTCTAAACTGCCAGCATCGCTTCTGCTCCGGGAGGAGCTGGGTCTAATTTCCAGCTAAGGCTCCTCCTGCTCCTGCACCAGACTGATACCTGCAGACCACCTATCGAAACTTTTCTCTGAGTCCCGAGATAAAACGACGGTGTCCTTGGGGACTCACAGGCTCAGCTGGTGAAGTTGTTTCCATTAATTACAGCACAAAGAAACCTCTTGAATACAGTATTGTGAAGTTTGTTTTGAAAATCATACTGCTTTTGAAAATTACCATTCATTATGCTTCGTAGCCAAATCATTTTACTTAGGAGCAAAAATGTGGTTTTTCTACCAGCTGAAGGGTTCCTCCACAATGAAGCTAGAGAATTATTCCTTGAGCAAGACTGCCTCTCCTGCAGCTAAAGTCTTCTTGCATATTTGGGGGAGGGGGGCGGGTTGGGGAATGGACAAATCGCATGTAAATGGAAAAATAAATCTTTGAAAGCAAGAGCAACCTCCCTTTCAGTTCATTTCTATGAGTATCTTTTTCTTGTTTTGCTTGGAAAATGGGAAACAATATAACTATCTGTGTTTGGGGGAGAATAACTATATAATTCATCACTTCAAAATCTAAATCTTTCTCTCTGATCTGTAATACCTCATAGCCTCTATAATAAAACAACCAAATCAACTCAATGCGTCTCAAATATGCCATACTCTGTGACATTCTTGTTCAAAGTCATTTTTTGGCTCCTTGACACTGTAGTTTCTTGATATATGCAATGCCATATTTATAGCTAGGAATTGTATTTGCTGGATAGAATGCAATGATTTGTATAGTGATTTGTGATGTGTGTCCCTGAAAGCAACCATACAGAAATAAATTGCATTATAAAAACCACATTTGATACCTCAATCAAGCCCATTCATTATAATTTTGAAAATTCCAACATGCATAGGTCAGAGCTACTGCTTTGCATTTATCAGGAGTTTTGCATCCTCATGGATTAGAGATTGATAAGTTTCTAATTATTTTCTAGACCAAACTGAATACCAATAATCAAAGAAGAGCTACTTAGTTTTTAATTGTTACAGTAAAATACCTTGTCTGATTACAAGGAAATGAAATCAGTCTTTTGATCAGAATCCTTGCAACCATTTCATAAGCACTGAAGGAGGTTACTTACTGAAGATGGTGAGGCTTGTTGTGGACATAAATGAAACAGATGACTACATTCCCTCCTTTGCTTTCTTTTTCTGCTATCACAGGATAAGAAATGAGGAAGTACCACGATTCCCCTTTGCAACTCTAACCATTGCTTTAGGTATTTCAGAACCTCACCAGGTGTCTTGAACTGTATTTAGGGGAAAATAATTTTGAAATGGCCAACACAGCCAAGTTTTTGAGAAGAGAAAAAATAAGTTTATCTTGTTCTTTCTTCATATTTTCCCCATTCCCAAATATGGACTGTTGTGATATTTTTTCTCTTTCTTTGGCCATGCCTGTGAGATTGTAGGTTCTATGAAGTTGAAATGGTGACTTTCCTATTCACTGTTATAGTCCCACAGTTTAGCAGAGTGTTGGATACACAGTAGGGCCCTTACAATTATTTTGGCAATAGATGAATGTCTCTAAGCATTTAGAAATTTGTGTGTCTCTAAAATCAGAAAATGGATTGGATAAACCATGTTAAGACTGAAATTTCCCACCACATCTTTAACCAATCTTTGAGCACCAAGCTACGCTAATCCAGGGATGACCCATAGGAAGCCAGTTTTGACAATAAAAATAACAATACATTTTCTTAAAAACTTAGCAGAGATAGCCAGCATCACACTGTAGGGAATATAGACTCTATATAAATCGTGTAGAAAAAAAATCACTAAACAAGTAAACAAGTGGAAAAAAAAAACCCTAACAACATTTACAGTAGGTGAGAGGTGGAAAGCAGAATCTAGAACTGCAATATATTACCTAAAACATTCAGTTTTCAACAACAACAACAACAAATAAAAGGCATGCAAATAAAGAATATGTAACTAATATACAGAAAAACACGATCTCTGTTTCAATAGAAACTCCCTCAAGGGGCCCAGATGTTGGACTTAGCTGACAAAGAAAAGTAGGTACTATATATATTCAAAAGCAAAAGGAAACCATGTTCTAATAATTAGAGGACAGCATGATAAACAGTGGATCAACAAGTATAGGATATCAATAAAGAAAGGGGAATTATACAAATTACCCAAGTAGAATTTCAGGTATGGAAAAGTACAATAATTGAAATGAAAAATCACTGAAACAGCTCAACAGAAGATTTGAGCTGACAGAAGAAGCAATCAGCAAACCTGAAATGGATCAATAAAAATGACCCAAAGAAAACGGAAAGAAGAACAGAAAGAAAAAAGAATGAGAACACAATGAATAGAGCCTCAGACACATGGGACAACATAAATTATATTAACATATATATATAAAGGAGTCTCAGAAAGAGAGGAAAGGGGGCAGAAAAATAAATAAAGCAATTATGGCTAAACATTTTCATAATTCTGTTGCCAAAAAAGAAAAAGCATTAATCTACATATCCAGAAAGCTTAAATGAACTTCAAGTAAGGTAAATACAAAGAGATCCACACCTAGACATATCATAGACAAAGTCAAAGGGGAAATCTTAAAAGCAGCTTACACATACACATTCATGACACCCCCCAACCCATCACAAACAAGAAAACCACATTAAAATTACCAGATGACAGGAAAAAATGAAGCCAGAAGGTAGTGGGATGACACATGGAAAGTACTTAAAAAATAAGACTATCAATCAGTAACTATAACAAGCAAAACTATAGTTCAAAAATGAAGGCAAAATTAAGGTCTATCCAGATACAAAGACTGAAAGAATTCATTGCTAACAGATTTTCATGACAAGAAATACTAAAGGAAGTCCTTCAGACTGAAAAGAAATGATACCATATGGTAACCTGAATCCACACAAAGAAGGAAAGAGCACCAGTAAATATAATTATGTAAGAAAGTAACAAAAAATAAAATAAATAAAGTGTACTTACACATAAGTAAACATGTAAATATAAGCATATATTTTATCTTTGCATAGAACTATTACTATAAGCTACTGTTGGGGTTATATAAAGATGTAGATATATGACGATAACAGCAAAAAGGAATAGGAAGGGAATAAATCTGTGCTGAATAAAGTTTCTACATGTCACTGGAATTGAGGCATGGGCTGGGGACCGGAAACAAAAGAGACGTTTTAAGAAGTTATTCCATTAGCTGGAAAACGGTCACTCAGGGACCAAACTAGGGCAGTGGCAGTCAACTGGAGACTATTTGAGTGGGATAAGAAGATAGAATTACCAAATTTGGTAAAGGATTAGAACAAAGAGACAGGCACATGGGAGGAAGTGCGGGTTAAAGAAAATTTAAATAAGGCAAAAAGGGAAGAAGGAGTATCCATTAACATAATTGGAATAGTGATAGTTTATTGTAGATTATTTAGATTGTGTTCCAGCCTGAGAATTAACTAAAAGCTAGGTCTGTGAGGACTGGAGGACAAGGCGGGTTAGTTTTGGTAAGCTGGAACTCTCTGTCTCATCCCATCTTAGTTACAACAATGGGAAACCGTATCTAAGTCATGAGGGTGGTGACTCTCAGCCAGGAGAGGAATAAACACAAAAGATGCAGCATTACCTGAAAGTTCTTTGTATTTCAAAATATTGTCTGTCACTGGCACTATTAATGAGAATGATTCTACTTCAACTCACTTTTAATTTTTACAAAAAAACCTAATAGTGTGATGGTTTGATGATGAATTTTAAAAAAAAATGCCAAAAATTTCAAATTTAAAAAAAAAAGGGGGGGGCGGAAATGAGGAGAAAAGATGAAGAAATGCAATTCAATTGGCATTTGAGAAGAATCCAGGCTTCCATCTGGACATACATCTAACCTTCACCTTTGACTTTGCTCTATTCTGTCATTCTCTATGGGCTGAGTGATAACCTCATTTTTCCTCTTTTCTTCTCAGTATTAATGATTATTTGAATAGATTCCTGAATTTATGAGAACATTTATTTTTTTTAATGTTTTTATTTAATTTTGAGACAGAGAGAGACAAAGCATGAGCAGGGGAGGGGCAGACAGAGAGGGAGACACAGAATCCGAAGCAGGCTCCAGGCTCCAAGCTGTCAGCACAGAGCCTGATGCAGGGCTCGAACTCACAGACCGCGAGATCATGACCTGAGCTGAAGTCGGATGCCCAACCGACTGAGCCACCCAGGCGCCCCAATGAGAACATATTAAAAATTCAGGGGCGCCTGGGTGGCGCAGTCGGTTAAGCATCCGACTTCAGCCAGGTCACGATCTCGCGGTCTGTGAGTTCGAGCCCCGCGTCGGGCTCTGGGCTGATGGCTCAGAGCCTGGAGCCTGTTTCCAATTCTGTGTCTCCCTGTCTCTCTGCCCCTCGCCCGTTCATGCTGTCTCTCTCTGTCCCAAAAATAAATAAACGTTGAAAAAAAAATTAAAAAAAAAAAATTCAAAGCACCTTTTTATTAGATCAAAGAGATAATAAAATGGTCTCCTATATTCCATACCCTATTAAAATGGCCCTGGAAATTTTGATTGGATGTCTGGACCCAGAAACATATGTTAGTTAAACCATTGGAATCTAGAAGTCCTAATTCTTCCTTTGGTTTGCAATTTCTCACTGCACACACAGTGGGATTTGTGTGAATTATGCTAAGCAATTTTTTTTTAGATTAGAGAGATTCAGGGAAATAGGTAATTATTATGGAGCCTGAAAGAAAAGACCTCAGCATGGACTGTGGCCATTGACATGATGAAAATCAAGGAACACTCTGGAGATTTTGTGACTCACTCCTTGGAGGAGACCCTATTTCTCTAAGAGATAATAGACCTTGTCTACTTAAGGTCCAAATTTGGGGGCGGCTAGGTGGCTCAGGTGGTTAAGCATCCAACTTCGGCTCAGGCCACGTACTCACAGTTTGTGACTTCAAGCCCGACGTCAGGCCCTGTGGTAACAGCTCAGAGCCTGGAGCCTGCTTCAGATTCCCCTCTCTCTGCCCCTCCCATGCTCATGTTCTGTCTCTGTCTCTTGATAATAAATAAACATTAAAAAAAAAAAAAAAGGTCCAAATTTGCCTACAGTAACCATGGTTCTTGTATTATAATTTGTAACGCCTTACTTTACTCAAAAAGTGCGAATGGCCCAGAGTACTGAAGTGGGGAGAGGTAAGCTAGATTGTGTTGAATAGCTATTTTGTGCCATTATACTATTTAATTGAACCCTTTCCATAATTCTGTAAGACACAATTATCAACATTCTGTGGCTATGACCAAGGCTCATAAAATTTAAATGACTTTCTCGGGATCACACATATAAACCCAGAATAGATTAAGGGGCAGGATACATGGTCAATTTCATATAGAATCAATCTGTACCCAGTACTGAAACATTATCTAAGTACGTGGAAAAATTTTTGACAGCTAATCCAAGGATTCACATTAAATTCCTTAGCATCACTTGGGAAATCCTCTGGGACTGAAGGAGAGAAAAGCAAAAAGAAGGGTATGAAACACTCCTCATTGGTATTGATCTCATCCTTGTGGAGGAAATGCTGACCAAACACAAAAAGAGTATTTTTTTAAAGTAGGGCTGCATTGTCAAGTTTTCCAAGGACCTTACCTGTCTCAATCAAGGGCTGCATTATTAGTTTTCCCAAAACCTCACCTGTCTCCACCAAGCCCAGTGATGGAGTGCCACAAAGCGAGTGTCCCGGGATGCATACTCTGAAATGCAGTTAGCATGCAGACAACTGATAAGGGCATATTGTCAGGACCAACCCCTACAAAAAGGGGGAAAGAATGGAGGATTGGGCTAAGGGAGGAGCTAAGCTCTGATAAAAATTCAACCGGCCTTGGCCAACCCCCAGGGGAGTTCTGCAATTGAGCCCTTCATAGTTGTTTTGACCTGGGGGGGTAGATGGCCAGGCCTTTACATATTTCTGTCAGTCAGCCAGTGGATGATATGGGTCAGCTGCCACAGTGACCTTGGGCAAAGGATTACCAGAAGTAATTTCTAGAGATGGCTGACAGCTGAAAACTCTCAGCTGGCAAACTCTCAGTCACTGGGAGGAAGTGTCCCTCATTCCTGAAGAGATTTCTGGGTGGACCATCACAGTACCAACTACATATAACCTGTTAATGGTTAAGTCAGTCTTCAAATTCAGCCCTATCTGGCTCTAAGCACATGTTTTGTCCCTTATATTAGTATACCTGTCTGAAAGCACAAGGAACACTGTTCATGACTACCAGAGTTTTAACCTCTCTAACTAGACTTCAGAGGATCTTACAGAGCAAAACAGTCCTGGTTGCTCAAATCAATGTTTGGTTCGACTGCAATAATTGCGAACTTGATGTGGGAAGGGACATCCTACGGCGTGATATTTTCCCCAGTCTCCCAATACAGTGAAGTAATTCAGAGAAACCATCCTGGGATGCAGGCACATGAAGATGTACAGCAAGGCTCTGTTCTAGGCAGGCAGCCCTAGAGCCTTTCTTGACCCCTGGGGGGTTGCTCTTCAGGGATGAGAGTTGGGTCCCTAGTAAACTCTCCCTAGCCCTTGCTTCTCATCCTGAAAAAGGGGGTTGCAACTTTGCAAAGAAAGATGGTCAGTGTTGCTGGGCATAGGCTTTTGTCTTCTTCCAAGAGGTGCTGGATACCTGGAGAGTCATTGCAGGGAAACCAGAGTCGGTTAACAGGGATTCTTGAATCCTTCTCCTGGCCAATGAGGAGGGAGCCGAAGGAGTCAGACATTCTCCGAACCATAAGTGGAGTTTTAGTTTGGGTTTGTTTACAAGCAGAACCTGAGACAAGGACTTGATTAAGTGCGGGCAGAGGTTTTTGTTGTTGTTGTTGTTGGGGGTAGGGGATGGGCAGGGAGGGTGTAAGTTATTCTAGTAAGTGAGAGAGAAAGGTAAGGAGAATGAGGCAAGAAACAAGCTTTAAAAGGTTTCTGTTAGAACTGGTTACTGCCCTCGGTAATTAGGACTCAGTCCTGCTGAAGCCCTTTTGAGTAGCCTTGCAAAATGCACATCAGAATTACCCCATCAAAGAATGGGTGCCGGTGGGGGGGGGGGGGATTTTTCTAGTGATTCCAATCTCTTCTTGTATAATGGTCTCTCCTGAGGAAATGAATCTCCCCACACTTCCAGGGCAAGCTCCCTTGGTTTTAGAGAAAGCACTGAATAAGAACCATGGAGCGTCCAGGTAGGACACAGCCAGCATGCACAGAAACTGTCCCCCACAGCTGCTGCTGAACCGACATGGGCCAAGGCATCTGCTACAGAGGGGGATCGTCTAGGTAGATATCTGGATGGCTGTTTGAGAGATTCGCTCTCACAAAACCAAGAATGAAAGGTGGTCACCTTGACTGTCAACTCTAATCTTGAATGTTTCTGCTCTCCATGCTCATGGGACCTTCCTCCCGTTCACATTAAAAAATATGTACAACCTTAGGAATTGTTTCTCTAGCGCATTTGTGGGCTTCTTGCTTCCGGTTCCGGCTCAATCCTCCAAGATGCAGGGGTAATTTACCCACATCAGACCTCTCTTCTCATTCCTGGTAAATATCAGCTCCTACACCTTCTAAGAGGAGCAAAGTTTAGGAGATTACATGAGTAAACAATGTTTGTGAGGCCAGGGTCGTTTCTTCAAACTGCACACGTTTTAAATTTTTGGCTTCATCAGTGCTTACTAAAAAGAGTGAGTTAACAATAAAGATTTCACTTTAGTGACCTTGTATTATTTTTGTCTGAAGTCCATCTTGGGTATTGGGAAGGGCTTCTGGAGTTAGCCTTCACCACTCGCTAACTTTATTGCGTCTTTGGGTTTCTATATGCCTTATCTCTAAATTCTATGGTTTCATTATGTATCATGAAATGGTCTCCTGTTTGTTTTCTTTTTTTTTTTTTCAATCACTCAGGCAGGTGAGATGTCACATTTCATTTCGTTTTGATTCACTGAATATGATTCAGAAAATGGTGCAGAGAGCTAAACTCTAAAAGCAGCCTTTTCAGTACAAACCAATTGGCTTTCTTCCTACTGTGTGAAAAACTATGATAATAGTCATGTCTTCAGGTATTTCCCCCTTACCTTTTTTGGCTACTTTACTGCACCGAACCCTGAAATACAAGTTTTCAGCGCAGAAAGCAAGGCTGCCTTCATTGGCTAATGTCCAGAGAAGAAAAATTAACATGGAGGTAGGTTTAGGCTTGCTTCCTTTTATCTGTCAAACGTATGATTATAAATAAGACAGTGCAGACTCTCAAACTCAAATGCTGACTATCCCTGCTTATTCAATAAAGGATACAATGTATTTTTTAAAAACAATGGTCTAGACTCCTGTGTATGTCATAACTCTCAATTCTCACAGTATTCTCTGTAAGTAACTGCTCTCATTAGTCCAATCCACAGATGGGAAAACTGAGGCACATAGCCATTAAGGTAACACTTCCACAGTCTGCCCAGCTACTGAGTTGGGGAGCCAGGATTCAAACCCAGGAGTCTGACTTTAAAAACCCATCTTGTGCTGCCTCTTACCTAAAAGTCTGTCTAATGAAAGTCTTTGGCATGAATTCACTGATACCTTGTCAAGATATAAGGGACTTAAGGACACCACCATTATTTAGATAAACTATTTAAATTAGTTTGAAAGTCAGCAGTAAAGCAAGAAATTTTCCGCTGAATCTAATCTCCGTACACTTCATCTAATTTTAGCAATTGCGATTTCTCCCGCAGATCAGAGCCCAAGGATGTGTGCGTGTATTTTTTCCCAAGATACTACAAAGTACCCCAAATGTGAGGGCTGCAGCTTGCAGATATTTTTAGTCACAGAAAAATGTGATTAAGAATAGTAATTCTGTTAGTAATATTTGACCTGTTTTTGTCTTGAAATCACCAGTAAATCCCCCAATATAGCTGACGCTGATAGCGTATGCGCACGTGTGTATACTGCAATTCTGTGGATTCTTTTCTCCGCAACCCAACCCCTCCCCCCCCCCCCGCCCGCCGCCCCCCGACTTCAGGATGTACAGGATGTAATGAAGGCTATTGCACACTAGATGGCAGCCTTGCCACGTGAGCCCCCAGCCTAGGAACAGCGTCTGAGAAGTGAAAACCATTCTCATTTCAAAGTAGAATAGTTTAAGAAGTGAAAGTGAGGCTAATAAAGAATCTACTTCTCTGATTCCAGGATTAGAGGCGAAACTCAGGACGAAAGGACTAACATGGAGGTGAGAGAACTGTCCTCTGCTCTGTAGTTCGACAAACGCAATTGGAGTTGCCTTAGAGACACTTTTTCCCTGTGAAGCTGGGAAAGGTCACTTTCTGCTCCTTGTGCAGTTGGAGTCATTACAGAAAGCTTCTTTGGAGACTCTTCAGAAAAATGCAAAAGTGAATTCATAATTATACACTGAAATAGCTGAATTCTACTAGCTCTTAAGTTACATGATTAATGTATCGCTGTATAATTACATGATAATCGATAAAATTTATGCTAGATATTGTGTGTGACTTTTCTTCAAAATGTCCATTTGTTTCCCCAAAACCATAAAAGATTCGATGGATAGGGGCACCTGACTGGCTCACTCAGTAGAGCATCCGACTCTTGATCTCAAAGTTTTAAGTGTGAGTCCCATGTTGGGTGTAGAGATTATTTAAAAATAAAATATTTCAGGGGCGCCTGGGTGGCGCAGTCGGTTGAACGTCCGACTTCAGCCAGGTCACGATCTCGCGGTCCGTGAGTTCGAGCCCCGCGTGGGGCTCTGGGCTGATGGCTCAGAGCCTGGAGCCTGTTTCCGATTCTGTGTCTCCCTCTCTCTCTGCCCCTCCCCCGTTCATGCTCTGTCTCTCTGTCCCAAAAATAAATAAACGTTGAAAAAAAAATTTTTTTTAAATAAAAATAAAAAAAAATATTTCAAATAACAGATGTGAATGGATGAATAAAAAGCAGTAGTCTCGGTATTATTATATATGGTCCGTTAGAGTCATTTAACTTAATATCTCCTTTTTGTACATCCCAGAAATGCCTCCACTGAACTCAGTCCAAGCAAACAGTGCCTTCAAAGGCTCCTCCAGGTTCGCTTATCCTCCTCCCGGCTGGATAAAAGCTGAAGGGATTGAAGGGAGAAAGGAACTCCCTATCTCACAGAGCTAGAAAGACGGACATATTCCTGCCATTCCTCAGTGAAACCTTGACCACACTGCCCTGCAGACACAGAGACTGCTTGAGGTGTGTTAGCCATTTAAAAGGCTTTCGTGGGTTGGCTTGGGAACCAGTGACCACATAGCACTTGTGAGAAACAGACTCATTGAGCAGTGCAAACTGTTGAAATGAATGGGCTTCAAGGAGCTCCCAGATCAGGGCCTAAAAATAATATTTATCTCTTTCATTTTCTGTTGACCTCCTACAGTTTTAATCAGATCTCCCAAGTCAAATGGCTGCTGATGTTCCAATTTGTCTTGCTACAACTATTTATTAACAAAGCAATTATTATGACACGACACAGGCTCAGTAGGACAGTACTGTCTTATGATTATCTTCTTGGAGATAAAAACAAGCAGCTTTCCATAAAACCCTGCTTGGGAGCACAATCTGGGTAAGTGTTTTGTACAATGTGGAATAAAGACCATCGGTTCTGAAAAATCATCATCAAACTCTACAGAGATATAACAAACTTAATCATATCCATGATTGGAACTCATCTCAGTAATTTTAAATTCTTTAATCATATCATGGTTACATCTGCCTTCTTTTCCTTCCTTCCTTCATTCCTTCCTTTCTTCCTTCCCTCTTTCCTTTACCAAAAATATTGTAAGTCAGTCACTGCATAAGAGCCCTAGTAAGGTTACACGTAACATGTTATAAGGAACTCCTCACCTATGATCTAGCACATAATTTGAAACCACAAATAAGCACCATATATAGATTGTATAGAGAAACCATTGTGTATAGATTGAACTAACCTTTAAAGCCCTGCAATAGCATTTTCCAGCTGTGGTCATGTGCATGACCACATTCAACTCTCAGAGCAACTTTTGAATTGAGGTAACAGATGCAGAGAAGCCAAGGGCCTTGTTCAAGAGTCTGTGAAGAATTATAAAGCCAGGAATTAAATTCAGTTCTATTGCCCTGATGTCCAGGATACTCTTACTGAGGACCATCACAAACGAATGCATAGACATTTTCTCAGTTTTAAAACTAGGCCTCACCTAACTATTCCCTGAGTGCCTGAGCCAGAAGTCTTGGCAAACTGTGACAAAACCTGTTCTGTTCAGGGTAACTAGCTGCCTGTAACCGTGACTCCATTATCTGTGCATTTAGTTTATACAAAGTCTCCATAACTTTGTGAATACTAGTAAATGAATAAGCCAGTCTATAGAATTACTTATCTTTGCTCTCGATTGTACAAAAAACGCATCAAGAACAAAACTGTGAACTGAAGTTAGCCCTATTAGGTTGTACCTACTCCCATTTATCTTCAAATTCATTGATCCCCAAAGCTGGATGTACCAATGGACCAAGCTACGACCAAGGCCAATCATACTTTCCGAGGCCGGGGCAAAACAGTGTCCGTTGCCTTAGACCTAGTGTGTGGGGATATTTAGAAGAAAGGCCTACACTCCAGGATATAAATCAAAACCCCTAATAACCTAACTTAACAAGAATGGATTCCAGGTCTGTGGCAATTTTAATATGAATGTGTTTGAAGGTCAAGCTTTGTCCATAATCATGAAAGCTGAAGAATGCGATAAGAGTAAGAATTTCTCTTCTAGAGATGAAGATAGATAGGGGTCTCCAGGTACGACACTACAGAGCAGTGGACCAAGTGCAGGTCATTCTGATAAATTTCACCAAATAGATGCTTTCAATCTTCACAATGTGTAAGTGATAGTTGTGCCTGCTAGGGCCACCACCCCAGAGGAAGTTTAGAGGTACTTGTGTGAATCAATACAGTGGGGACTTTATAAAAACACCCAATACTTAGAGCCATGTTAGTGCCCTCTCCCAGCCTCCTTTGTCAACACTCATTTTTTTTTTTTTATGTTTATTTATTTTTGAGAGAGAGAGATAGAGAGACAGAGTACGAGTGGGAGAGGGACAGAGAGAGAGAGGGTGACACAGAACCTGAAACAGGCTCCAGGCTCCGAGCTGGCAGCACAGCGCCCGACGTGGGGCTTGAACTCGTGGCAAGATCATGACCTGAGCTGAAGTCAGAAGCTTAACCAACTGAGCCACCCAGGTGCCCCAACGCTCGGTTCTTGATCCAAATGTAAAACTAAGATGTCCCAACACTCCTTGCTGCCCAAGCCTCTACCATAACGGCCCAACCCAAAAAACTGAAATTCTGCTTTGAGCCTCCAGTCTGGTCTTTCTGGCTTCGTGGTGACTGCTCCCCTTCTAGGACGAGTTGGTCTGTCTTCTTTTCCAAAAGGCTGCATACTCTCTCCATACTCTCCAGTCTACAAATGAAAATTTATAGCTAAAGTGACCCTATATTTATCATCTAGATAAGTACACATTTAATGGGGCACCTGTATGGCTCAGCTGATTAAGCATCTTACTCTTAGACTCTTAGTTTCAGCTCAGGTCATGATCTCACAGTTTGTGAGTTCAAGCCCTGCATCAGGCTCTGTGCTGGCAGTGTGGAGCGTGCTTAGGATTCTCTCTCTCTCTCTCTCTCTCTCTCTCTCTCTCTCCCACTTGTGCTATCTCTCTCTCTCTCTCAAAATAATAATAATAATAAAGACTGAAAAGGGACACTAGAATAGTATGTTGGAAGCAGGAGTAAATCAAGAGAGTTCTGGTCCACTAGGATATATGACCCACTACCTATTGCCAACCTAACTTGGGAATGAGATTATGGCCTGGAGTCCATCGTTAATATATATCTATTTCCTGCTCTATGTCTAATAAGAGGGGTCACCTGACTCACTCTGATGCATGTTGTGCACTTTGCACACATGGAAGGAATTGCTGGGTCACTCTCATTGTGGGCTATTCCTGAAGTCAGTTTTCCTCAGTCAGTGGGACACACTTTCTATGTTATCCCATTTGAATACATCTTCAACTTAAGACCATGTCTGTTATGATACCTGAGAGAATGCCCCCAGAAAAAAAGGCACTTAATTAACTTTACATTTATTTTATTTTGTGGGTACCTTGTGATTGGCAAGTATCTACATACTCAACAGACATTTACTCAGCGTCTACTGTGGGAAAGCCATTTAAAAGAAAGCGGGACATAAAGATAAGCCAATAGGAAAAGAATGAATTTAAAGAACAATTACAGAGTTTTAAGTGTCATTAAATAAATTCAGGTGAGGGGCTTCTGCCTTTATAGATGGGTTAAAATTCAAGATTCAGCTAAACCATCCATTAGCTCTATACCTTTCTTTCCCAACAGGAAATACACAGTGCGCTCATGTTTAGAATAATTTTAGAATAACAAAAGGTCTAAATACAAAGTCACGTGCAGGGAGCACATGATATGCATGCAGGAACCTGGAGGTAACAGCAGGTGCCACTGCTTTATGTTATTAAGGTGACGGTTTCTCAGGCAGCACACTGAAGGGCACTCAAGAGACCAGAATGCCAAGGGAAAATAAAATTTATTACTCCCAGGTCCCAGAGAGGAAACTCTAGCCTACCTTGAAGGGCCAGCAGGATGCTGAGTGATGCAAGGACTCAACCAGCAGGCAGGGAATGAAAGGAAGAGAACTGTGGGCCAATCTTTACTGGGATTCAAGATATTAGCCAAACGGGATTCCCAGGCTCCTGGGGAACTGGTTAGTTGAAAGGTGGTCCCTAGGGACTGTATGTCTGGTGGGAACTTAGCTGTCCCATATTCTTGACAGGTAAGAGCAGAACTTGGGAGTGGTCAGAGGAAGTCAGTATGTGGGCCTTATCTAAGTAGGCAGTGAAATGAGAAGTTTGGTTTTGTTTAACTGAACTGGTTAAAGGCCCACGAAATAGATGCCACGGCAGCACAAAGAATAACTAACAGAAGGTTATGACCGACCCCACTACTAGATGGCAAGGAATGAGAGGAGATAGCAGTATTGACTATTAAATGCATACTGAATTAAAACCCAGGGGAGAGAGACATGTAAAGTGGGCCATCATGAGAAAGCAATGTCTGGAGTTAAAGGCACTGAGCTGTCTTCTCAGAGAGGAAGCCAGAGGGATAATTCTTCAAACCTCTCTATTCTCTCTCTCTCTCAACTCCTGGGGTCCCCAGTTGGACTGGAAGGCACAGGAGCCTGTTGCCAGTCAGCAGGTCAGCATCCACAGGGAAGAGAGCATAGTGTGGGTGGGTAGAAGGTAGATATGGGGATGAAGAGACCAACAGAAGATATCCACACTACCAGCATTAAACGGGTGTCCTAATTACTACTGCTGCCTAACACTCGATCCCAAACCTACTTAGTAATGCAACATCTCAGGGTCTGAAATACAAACACATTCCTGGCATCCCACAGGAGACGGGGTTGGAAATTCAAAAACGTCACAGGGGCACAGCTTTTCTCTGCTCCATGATGTCTGCAACGTCGGCTGGTAAGACTTTGAGGGGTGACTTAATATCTGGGAGCCAGAATCGTCTGCTCACTTATCCACAGATCTGGCAGTTTAGTCTGTCTATCAGCTGAGACCTTAGCTGGGGCTGTCAATCAGAACACCTGTACATGGAACATGTAGTCTGGGCTCCAGCATACCATGGTGGCTGGATTCCAAGAGCAAATGTCGCAAAAGAGAATCAGGTAGAAACTCTGTCAACTTATTAAATTAGCTTCAAATTTCACACAGCATCACTTATACCATAGTCACAAATTTGCCAAAATTCAGGGGAGAGCATATAAATCTCACCTCTCCATTAAAGGGCTACGATGGGAAAGAATGTGGCCATCACTGGAAAATGAAATCTGCTATATTAGGGCAATGGAACTCTGAATCTTACTTTTATTTTTTTTTTTAATTTTTTTTCAACGTTTTTATTTATTTTTGGGACAGAGAGAGACAGAGCATGAATGGGGGAGGGGCAGAGAGAGAGGGAGACACAGAATCCGAAACAGGCTCCAGGCTCCGAGCCATCAGCCCAGAGCCCGACGCGGGGCTCGAACTCATGGACCGTAAGATCGTGACCTGGCTGAAGTCGGATGCTTAACCGACTGCGCCACCCAGGCGCCCCTGAATCTTACTTTTAATACCATAACTTATATGCCTTATATACTTTTTGAAATAAACACTGAATTAATATTAATATATTATATTCTTTAGACATTGTTGTTTGGTTGTGCTCTGTGCAAACAAGCAATACATTGGCAGAAGGAGCAAAGCCCTTTTTGGAAGATGGATATGATTTATATACGTATACATATACATATACATATACATACATATATATGTGTGTGTGTATATATATATATATATATCCATAAGCAAATGTGATAGAGGATTTGGTTATATGATCAGGGAAATATTAATGCTTTCATGAAAAGAGGTTCTTGATATCCATTTGTTGGAGCTCTGCAAATAAGTAATTATTAAATATTACCATAAAAATCAAGAAAAAGTAGACAATCTGGATAGGCCTATATCTATTACAAATTGAATCAATAATTAATACTCTTCCAAATTAAAAAGCACCAGGTCCAGGTGGGTTCACTTGTGAATTCTTTTTTTTTTTTTTTTTTTTAATTTTTTTTCCCCAATGTTTGTTTATTTTTGGGACAGAGAGAGACAGAGCATGAACGGGCGAGGGGCAGAGAGAGAGGGAGACACAGAATCGGAAACAGGCTCCAGGCTCTGAGCCATCAGCCCAGAGCCCGACGCGGGGCTTGAACTCCCGGACCGCGAGATCGTGACCTGGCTGAAGTCGGAGGCTTAACCGACTGCGCCACCCAGGCGCCCCTCACTTGTGAATTCTTAAGGAAGAAATTATACCAATTCTTTACAATCTCTTCTAGAAGACAGAAGCAGGGTGCATGCTATCTAACTCATTCTCTGAGGCCAGAATTACCCCAATATCAAAACCAGACAAGGACATTACAAGAAAAGAAAACTATAGACCATTATCTCTCGTAAACATAGATGCAAAAACCCTCAACAAAGTGATAGCAAATCAAATTCAGCAATATATAAAAAGAATTGTATGCCATTATCAAATAGGATTTATTTCAGGTATGCAAGGCTGATTCTACATTCAAAAATTAGTTAATGTAATCGATCACATCAACATACTGAAGAAGAAAAATCACATGATCATATCAAAAGATGCAGAAAAGCATTTGACAGAATCTAACACCCATTCATGATAAAAACTCTCAGCAAAATAGGAATAGAGGGCAACTTTCTCAACTTGATAAAAATACCTACAAAAAACCTAGAGGTCAAATCACACTTAATGATGAGAAACTCAAAGCTTTCCTGTTAAGACTAGGAACAAGGCAAGGATGATCCCTCCCTTCACTGCTTTACAACATAGTACTGGGAGTCCTAGCAAATACAGTAAGACAGTAAAAGAAAATAAAAAGTATACATATTGGGAAAGAAGAAATAAAACTGTCTTTACTTGTAGATGACATGATTGTCTATATAGAAAATCCAAAAGAATCAACAAAAGAACCCCTGGACCTTATAAGCAATTACAGCAAGGTTGCAGTATACAAAGTTAATGTACAAAAGTCTACCACTTTCCTATGTACCAGCAATGAACAAGTGGAATTTGAAATTAAAAATTCAATAGCATTTATGTTAGTGTCCCTCAAAATGAAACACTTAGATATGTATCTAACAAAATATGTACAACATCTTTATGAGGAAAACTGAAACTCTGATGAAACACAGTAAAGAATTAAGTAAGTAGAGATATTCCATGTTCGTGCATGGGGAGAGTCAATATTTTCAAGATGCCCATTCTTCCAAGTAAGGTCTATCAATTTCATGCCATCCCAATCAAAACCTTGGCAAGTTATTTTGTGGGTATCGACCAACTGATTATAAAGTTGCCAACATGATATTGAATGAGAAGAAGAAAGTCGGAAGACTGACCTATCCGACTTCAAGATTTACAAGAAAGTTACAGTAAAGATAGTGTGGTAGTGGCAAAAGAACAAATAGATCAATCCAGAAACAGACCCGCATAAATATTATCAAGTGGTGTCTGACAAAGGAATAAAGACAATACAAGAGGGAAAAAATAATCTTTTTAACAAAGGGTGCTGGAACTCCTGGACACTCACATGCAGAAAAGAAATGAGTCTATAGACACAAACCTTACAGCCTTCACAAAATTTAACTCAAAAATGGGTCACAGACCCAAATGTAAGACACCAAATTAGAAAACTCCTAGAAGGTGACATAGGAGGAAATCGAGGTGATCTTGGGTATGGTAATGACTTTTTAGATACAACATCAAAGACATAATCCAAGAGAGCAATGATGGATAAGCTAGACTTCATTAAAATTAAAAACTTCTGCTTTGCAAAAGACACTATCAACAGAATGGGAACACAAGCCACTGACTTGGAGAAAATATTTACAAAAAAAAAAAAAAAAACGTATCTGATAAAGCGATGTTGTCCAAAATATGCAAAGAACTATTAAAACTCAACAGTAAGAAAATAAGCAACCAATTAAAAAATTGGCAAATACCTGAACAGACATCTCACCAAATAAAATATACACATCACAAATAAAAATGTGAAAAGATGCTCAACATCAAATGTCATTAGGGGTTTGCAATGAGATGCCACTACACATCTATTAGAATGGCCAAAATCCAAAACTCTGACACCACCAAATACTGGCAAGGAGGTGGAGCAGTGGGAATTTTTGCTCACTGCTGATGGAAATGTTAAATGGTAGCCACTTTGGAAGACAGTTTGGCAGTTTCCTTACAAAACAAAATATACTCTTCCGACCCAGCAATTGCACTCGTTGGCATTTACCCAAAAGAGTTGAAATACTTAGGTCTATACAAAAACGTCTGTGGGAGCTTTATTCCTACTTGCCACAACTTGGAAGCAACCAGGACATCATTCGGTCAGTGAGCGAATAGATAAACTGTGGTACATCCAGGCAATGGAATATTATTCAGTGCTAAAAAGAAATAAGTTATCAAGCCATGCGAAGACATGGAAGAACATTAAATAAATATTACTAATGAAAGAAGGCAATCTAAAAGTGGCTACATAGTGTATGATTCCAGCTATATAACATTCGTGAAAAGGCAAAATCACAGATCAGTGGTTACCAGGAGTTAGGAGGGAGGAAAGGGTAAACAGGTGGAGGCACAATGGATTTTTTAGGGCAGGGAAACTATATATTACATGGTGGATACATGCTTTTATACATTTGTCAAAACCCATAGAATGTCCGACACCAAGAGTGAGCTCTAATACAGACTATATAGACTTGGGGTGATAATGATGTGTCAAAATAGGTTCATCAATTGTCACAAATGTGCCACTCTGGTGGGCGATGTTGATAGTGCGAGAGGCTGTGCATGAGTGGGCACAGGGAGGATATGGAAATTCTACTTTCTGCTCAATGTTGCTGTAAACCTTAAACCACTCTAAAAATAAGTGATGTTTGACAAATGAAGAAGCACATAGGCCAATATAGATAGTAATATGATCTTACTAGAATATTTATCCCATTCTGTGTTAAAAGGACATTGTGGTACCACAGTGAATGGGTACACCACTTTACAACGCTAGCGATTGAACTGAAAGCATCTGACCTCAGGTTTTGGTGGCAGTCGGGTACCCTAAACCGCATGTCTAAATTTATGGAGCTTTCTGTAACCACTTTTGACTTTGAGTTGGAGAAGGGGTGGATATGTAGTTTGGGCAAAGCCAACTCCTCTGAAGCTTTGTTTTCTAAGTGGCATTTTCCAAGTATGCCAGAGAGACCCCATTCGTTGAGAACTTCCTGTGTTAGTACTTGAACAATGGGGCATTGTTTGAAAGGAGCTCTGCCAGGGGGCACCTGGGTGGCTCGGTCGGTTAAGCAGCCAACTCTTGATTTCATCTCAGGTCATGATCT
>NW_024412400.1:22901751-22912480 GCF_014898765.1 Herpailurus yagouaroundi | reverse complement strand
CGGTCGGTTAAGCAGCCAACTCTTGATTTCATCTCAGGTCATGATCTCACAGTTCATGAGTTCAAGCCTTGCATTGGGCTTTACGCTGACAATGTAGAGCTTTCTTAGGAATCTCTCTCTCTCTCTCTCTCTCTCTCTCTGCCTCTCCAGGGTACATGCTCTCTCTCTCAAAATAAATTAAACTTAAAAAAAAAAAGAAAGGAGCTGTGCCACAAAATGGAAAACACACAACAAAACAACATTTTCTTGGGTATATTATATTCCCCCTTGACGTCACCAGGGGCATGCATAATTTAATTGGTAAATAAAGAAAATACAGCTTAATTTTGGGCATTTGAAATTCAACCTTCTGTTGCCTTAAAAAGCTGCCTTCTGTATGTAGCTGGTACCTTACAAGAAGAAAGACCCTTGAAAGAAAAAGAACATAACAAAATTCCTACAAACAGCATTTTTAGTGTATAAAAAAATAGCTTGGGATTCATGTGTTGTCACGACTTTGAAAAAATCATTTCAGAGCAAAGACATTTCATATGCAGATATGATACTTTAACTATTTCTATCAAATCCAGTGACACACATAAGTAACTTATAAGAAGTGTATAGAAACAGAAAGCACGGGGGCACCTGAATGGCTCCAGTCAGTTAAGTGTCCGACTTCAGCTCAGGTCATGATCTCACAATTCATGGGTTCAAGCCCCGCATCGGGCTCTGTGCTGACAGCTCAGAGCCTGGAACCTGCTTCAAATTCTGTGTCTCCCTCTCTCTCTGCCCCTCCCCTGCCCACACGTGCTGTCTCTCTCTCTCTCTCTCTCTCTCCCTCCCTCCCTCCCTCCCTCCAATATAAAGTAAAAAAATTAAGAAGGAAAGGAAGGAAGGAAGGAAGGAAGGAAGGAAGGAAGGAAGGAAGGAAGGAAGAGACAGCACTACCAATGTTATTGATACTAAGAAAGAATCCCGATTCAGAATTTGGCTCAGTGAGCCACACTCTATTGTCCTTTTCAACTGGTACACTTTGTAGCGCTTATTGTCACTGGAAAATTGCTACCTTTTGAATAACTAGAGAATGAGCTTGAGTCTTTTCAATTTGGATTCAGGAAGATGCTAATGTATTCTCTTAAGCTCTGGAGGAATATATTTTCCTGGGGTCCAAACAATCAGGCTTCCCTTTTGCCTGCTATAATTTTAGGAAGGTTTTTCCTCCAGCTAACTCTTCCTGACTGTGGCTCCACTTGCTTACGAGGAACTCAAGCCACCTCTTACCCTCATCGTGTCACAAAGAAAGAGGCACTCTAATGTGGGTTAAAGGTATACAATTAAAAGCAAAGGGAGGAGGAATCACCATTGTTCATTTCTCCTCAAGTGGAACCCCCACATTGGCACAATTCGAGAATTGTCTCCCACCTACATGGGCACCACCCCTATCAGTTGTTCTGACTGTTCTAGTCTGGTCTGCCCATGAAAGGCAGCCCCAAACTCTGAGAACTTTGTTGTTATTTTATCTATTTTTTTTTATTAAAAAAAGTCATTCACCCTCATCAAAGCCCTGATTAGTCCCCTTCGGACATACTTCTCCTGTGCCCTTATCAACAGGCTCCAGTAAAAGATACATAGCTATATCACATTACAGTTTATGAAGTACTCTGACATATTATCTTCTGGCCAGGGGCCCAATATCTTCGTTTAACTTTTGCAAAAGAGGGCTCAGGGTCTGAGAGGTTATAAGGTTTATCTCCAAGCCACACAAGAAACAAACTGCAGGGCCAGTCCAGGAGACTAGGCCCACCAACTTCTCATTCCTGGCTCTCAAACCGAGCACGCATTAGTATCACCAGAGGACTTGTTACAACACAGATCTGGGGTGCTTGGCTGACTCCCATCAGTAGAGCATGAGACTCCTGATCTTGAGGTTGTGAGTTCAAGTCCCACATTGAGCAAAGAGTTTACTTCAAAAAACAAACAAAAAGACAAAAAAACCCAAAGTAGAACACACGTCTTTAAGTGTCACAACCAGAGTTCCAGAGGCAGCAGGGATGGGATGGAACCAAGCATCTGCATTTCAAACAAATTTCCAGGTGATGCTGATGCTGCTGGTCTAGTGACTGCACTTCAAGAACCACTGCTCTAGAACATTCTGCAAGCACACAACTGCCTTTTAGGCATGCCCCTCACTCCAGACCTAGAGAAGTTCTGTAAAATAAATGTGTAATAAAAAGAATAGGTGAAGAGAATCTTTAGGCTTGCTTCCTTTCCCTCTTCTAACCCCTCACTACAGAGCCCGGAGTTCATCATCAATAATGTTGTACCACAATGTCCTGAGAGTTAGGTGGTCATAGCCCGAACCTGTGGGGAGAGGAGAGTGGATGGGCTTTGTGTTGATAAAATGCATTTCGAGGATATGATCATTTTGGTCTTTTCTGCCGATTTCATCATATGCTGTTCTCTCAGCAGGCTTTTGGCATCCGGCCTCTACAGAAAACTCCAACTTGCCTCAAAGAGTGAGGTCAGTTTTTATTTTTTGCAAGAGATATTCACCATTGCTAAATGTGTTTGGTTTTACTTTAGATTTAACCATGGATTAATTTTGAAAGGTACTGAAGCCAAAGGAAGAATAAATAGTCCTGTTTGTTGTGCGGGAGTATCGTCTTATTGGAAGGCAGGGAAGTTAGCCAGCTGAAATCTCAAACATTTTTGAGAGCAAAAATAGTATAAGTTTAGGGAGTCATTTGAATTTAAATTCTAGAACAGCCTAATAATAATGAACACTTACTATGTGCCCAACACAGCTTAACATAGAGCTACACAAATTAATTTCTGTAACATTCTCAGCAATTCTAAGAACCTAGTACTGTAAATATGTCCATTTTAGAGATGAAGAAACAGAGGTCAAATGAGATTAAGTGACCTATCTAAGATCAGATAGACGATAAAGAGGTGGGATTTGAACCCACGTCCACTCTGCATCTGTGCTTGGGCTCTGAATCACTATCTCTTCACCCAGTGACGCAAGCTTTCTGGCATGAATTCACAGGGCAAGAAAAATAGGAATGAAGAGACTGAGCCTGGGTTTGATGCTAAGCCAGGAATGTGCTGGCAAAACGCAAAAACTTTCCATCTTGATTGCATTGACTTATACTTGGCAACCAATAGTCTGGGACCAAGATAGGTAATCTCAGACTTCAGACGGCCCTGCACACTAGTAGCTTGTCTATGTAAATTGCCTTAATAGCAGCAACAACAACAAATTAGTGACTCATAATGGAGGAATAAGCCCAAATGAAATAGAAGGACTCAGATTCAGAGATAATTAAGAAGAAGACAGTTTTGTTCCATCTGACGGGTCTTAGTTTAGTTAGTATGTCTGGTATCTATCACTTCTTCTTTGAAAGAAATAACAATCAAGATGGCTGGTGTTTGTCACATAATGAGTCATTTGTGACAATAATTGATTTCCAATAGAACACGATGCACCCTCATAGTTTTTTCCCTAATCTATCAAACTGGTTAGCCTGTCCACTTTTCCTTTTAAATGTCTAAAAAACTAAAATTGGGAAAGAGGAGAGGGAAGAGCAGAAGGTGTCACTATTGAGTGTGACCTTTCACCTCCACCTCGTTTCCTAGGTAACCAAAGACCTGAGCCTGAGATGAAGTGACATTAGCCCAAGTTGGGTCCTCTCTGTTTGTTTCAAACTGTTTTCAAAGAGCCAATTGTCAAATTTTTCAAAAGTTTCCCAGTTCTCAGTTTCATGTTGAGAAAACAAACAACTTTAATTGGCATGCCAATTTCCGTTTACAGGGAATTTCACATATTATCCAGTTTGATTCTTGTAACAATTCATGAGCTCGTTCAGGCAGTTATTTTAATCCTCACTTTCCAAATACAGAAACTGACACTCAGAGAAACTCATGTTGAAAAGCTTATATTTAATAAGTGACAAAGTTTAAGCTTCAATCCCAGCCTACAGACCATAAAATATTTAGTTCCTTTTCTTTTTTCACTATAATATACTATCTGAATGTGTAACACCTTATCATATTTGTTCTTTTAACCGGCAATTGAACACATCTCATATGTACTTTTTAAGGAAAAAATATAGGCAAGCTATTAACAATATTTGAGGAATATAACAATAAAAGCTCTGTTTTGAAATTTGGAAAGCAATTTCAATAAAAAATTTTTAATTTTGAAAGGGCTTATAAATTATAAAATATTTTGCAAACGTTATTTTCAAGCATTGATTTCTTGATTGGACCAATTTTCCACTTTAAAGACATAATTAAAAATAAAACATAAGTGTCAAATGATAGTTCAAAAAAGAAATAAGAAAACCTTGCAAATGGCCAATGCACCTTATCAATGAATATTCGGGAAAGTCAAAGACTCAGTGCTGATGACACAAACGCAGATGTGGCTAATTTCTTGGAAAAGATGAAGAAGTGTGACCTTTCAGGGGCGCCTGGGTGGCGCAGTCGGTTAAGCGTCCGACTTCAGCCAGGTCACGATCTCGCGGTCCGTGAGTTCGAGCCCCGCGTCAGGCCCTGGGCTGATGGCTCAGAGCCTGGAGCCTGTTTCCGATTCTGTGTCTCCCTCTCTCTCTGCCCCTCCCCCGTTCATGCTCTGTCTCTCTCTGTCCTAAAAATAAATAAACGTAGGAAGTGTGACCTTTCAAACTATATAACAGTATTTCCCCCAAGGATATAGGCAACATCGCTGTGTATGAGGAATGAGCCCAAATAGAAGACATTTAACACAACAACAACAAAAAAAGAAAGAAAGAAAGAAAGAAGGAAAGAAAGAAAGAAAGAAAGAAAGAAAGAAAGAAAGAAAAGTAAAGAGAAATGCTACCTATTTCCATGGAGAAATAGAAACTATTCTGATTATAGTAAATGAAAAAAAAAAAGTCTAGGGAAACATTACCACAATATCATGAGAAAGGTGAGAGGCATGGGGTGACAAAAGAAAGAGGGGTGGGGGGGAAGAAGGAGGAGAGGGAAAGCCAGAGTAGAGAAGAAGGAAGCAAGAGAAGAGAGAAAAAAGGAAGGAAGGAGACTAGTGACTAACAGATCAAAAATCCAGTTTGGAAGCAAACAAAAGAAGCAAATTAAAAGGCTGACAAACAGTCCCTGAAATGTAATGTTTTACATTACAGCAGAATTTAAAAGTGAAGTAAAACAAGCACGTGGATATTAACTAATGAAACAATATAAAATTTAAGAAGTATTATCGCTAAGAAAATAAAGATTAAAACGTCATTAGAGAGTTAAAAAAATTAGGGGCGCCTCGGTAGTTCAGTTGGTTAAGCATCTGACTCTTGGTTTCAGTGCAGGTCTTGATCTCATGGTTTTGGGTTTGGCCCGTCGACATCAGGCTCTGCGCTAACAGCACAGAGCCTGCTTGGGACTCACTCCCTCCCTCTCTCTCTCTCTCTCCCTCCCCCTCTCTCTGCCCCTCCCCCACTCTGTCTCTGTCGCTCTCAAAATAAACTTCAAAAAAGAGAAATAATAAAATTATAAATAGCAAATAATAATAGTAATAATAGTTAACATTTTGATAGCCGTGACGATCAGGCACTGTTCTAAACATACACACACACAATTTATACACGCAACACTGAGTCCTTAAAATGGTACACAATATTACACCTAACCCGACACCATAAACAAAAATTAATTTGACACAGAGCAGAGACTTACATGTGGAAGATAAATCAAGAAAGCTTCCAGAGAAAATATAGCAGGCTATCTTTATAACTTTAGAGTAGGCAAAGATTTCTACACCAAAAGCCTTAACTAGAAAAAAACCAACAAGTCAGACTTGTAAAAGTTAACAATTTCTGTTCACGGGAGCACCTGGCCAGCACAGTCAGTAGAGCATGGGAATTTGATCCCCAGGTTGTGAGTTCCAGCCCCACCTTTGGTGCAACTTACTTAAAAAAAAAAAAAAAAAAAAAAGTATTTCTCTTCATCATAAAGAGTGAAAAAGCAAGCCACAAAGTGAAAGAAGACATTCACAACACTAAAGGACCTGTGTCAAAAACATATGAAGAAATGCTAGAAATCAGTAAGACAGGCTAACCTGTTTTGAAAAATGGCAACAGAGTTGAAGAAACACGTAATAAAAGAGGACGGTCTGGCAGCGCCCTGGCGTCCCCAGTCTGTCTCTGCTTCACTGAGTTTGCCAGGAGCAGAGCCAGGGACGCCCCTCCTTCCCGCCTCCCACCACCCTGCAATCTGTTTTCCAGTCGCAGCCTTGAGAACCATCTCAGCCACCCTCTGCTTCCAGGACCAGCCAACACTGTATTCTGAGCCCGATTCCTTATTGCCCACCAACGTGAGCTTCCAGATCGTTCACCATTCTCCCACAAAGCGGAGTCCCCGTCACCAACCTGGTCAACGGGCATCTGCGGGGTTCCCCCACCTACTCCTCCCTGGGCTTCTATTTCCACCGTGACTCAGTGACTCTGGGGGCAGAGGTCACCGCCAGTGGGCGAGGAGCAGTGTGAGGGGCTGGGAAGCTCTTGAAGATGCAAAACCGTGCCTCCACCGCCTGGCACCCTCTCCCAGGAGCACTGAAGCCTTCCCAAGATGAGCGGCGCAAACCCGGGACTCCATGGAAGCCATCCTGGTCCTGGAGAAAAACCTTTGGGAGAGGCATGCTCTGGGTTCTGCCCGCAGAGTCCCCCTCTCTGTGACACCAGGGAGAACCACTTTCTAGGTGAGGAAGGGAAATTCATCGAGAAGATGGTGACCACCTGACTTACCTCTTAGGCTGGCGTCGCTGCAAAAGGCCCACCCTCTAGCAGGACTAGGAGCCCACCCAGCTCAGCAGACTGTTACTCCCCTGGTATTCCCCCTGGTGCCAGGACTTCTGCCTCAGCCTCTCCCTGCAGCCACTAGGCAGCTTTTGAACCGCCCTGGAGCCCTCTCCCAAGCTCTGGACCAAATGGAAACAATAAAGCTTTTTGCAGAAGGAAGGGAGGGAGGGAGGGAGGAAGGGAGGAAGGAAGGAAGGAAGGAAGGAAGGAAGGAAGGAAGGAAGGAAGGGAGAAAGAAAAGAAAGTAAAGAAAGAGGAAGGAAGAGAAATCAATAAATAGAAAGAAAAGAAAGTGAAATGACCAGTAAGTATATGTAAAGATGCTTAACATCACCAGCCATCAGTGACATACAAAATAAAACCTCAGTGAAGATTAGCCTATATCCCTACAAAATGTCTAAAATGTTGAAGGCTGATGTTACCCAGTACTGGAGAGCACGTTGAGCACCTAGGACACTCCTGTATGGTCTGCAGGGAGATGGAAAATCTCCCTAAAGTCAAATTTAAGATTACACTTAAAAATATGTAATTGGCTTTTAAGTCAAAACTATCTGTTTTATAGGTAACCTATTCACCACTGGGATTCTTGTTACATATGCTTTTTAAAAAAAATCTGTAAACTTATTTTTTGTTTTTAGTTGATGTGTATTTCAAATACACTGAAGAAATTTACATTGTAAAAGAATTCTGGGAGGAGCCAAGATGGTGGAACAGCATGGAAGCTTTTTGTGTGTCTCACGTCCATGAACTACAGCCAGACCAACACTAAACCATCCTACACACCTAGAAAGCCGATTGGAGGATTAACACAACAATCTGCACAACCTGAACCACAGAATTCAGCAGGTACGCGGCATGGAGAGGTGAACTTGGGGAGCAAGAAGGCGCAGGGGGGTGCTTTTGTGAGCAGAGAGAGGTCAGAGCCTGGGGGGAGAATACGGGAAAAGCACTCCTCCCCAAAAGCAGCTGGGGAGAAAGTGGAAAATTGGAAAGAGACGCAGGGACTAAACCAAAAAGGGAGAAAGGAGAAAGGAGAGGGTTTAAATTCCATTAAGACTGTAAACAAGGGGAGCGCAAAGGCTGCAACTCGCAGCTCCATACCTGGCGGTGCTCTGGTGGGAAAGGTGAATCCCCAGGGACAGAGTGGGGTCCAGGAGGTCCTCGGGCCACACGGGGAAAAGTGGTTCCACTGCTGGAAGGACATTTGGTAGAGACTGTTGAAGCCACCTGGTCCCCACAGACCCCAGAAGGCGGCCACATTCGCTGGTGCTGGAACAAGGTCCTTAAGGGTGAAGCCTAGTGCCAGATGTGTGTTGTGATTTTCCATAATCCCTGAAACGCTGCTGCTACACTGTCTCGCGAACTTTTCCTGGGGCGGGCTGGCACCTGGCCGCAATCTCGGGACACCGGCAGCAGCAGGGTCCAGCAAGCGTTCCTGGGTGCGGCCGACATTCGGCCCTTACTCATTCGGCCACTGCTCGGTGAGACCCTCCCGCAGAGGGGCGGAACGGGTCAAAGCCGCAGTCCTTCGGAAGTAAGGGGCCGGAGAAAACAGCCGCATCTGAGACAAAACTCAGGAGAGAGGTACTGCCTGGGGCCTGGTCACAGAGAGTGAAAAAGTGGGGAGTGGACGAGAGGTGAAAACAGAGGACGGGTGCGCAATTGCTGATCCGGGAGAACCGACTGGATACCTGTGTGGCGCCATTTTAACTGATCCCGCACATGCGCATATGCACCTACAAGCGCCGCAACACTCCACCCAAGTAGGCTAGCAGCGCCATCTAGTGGAGAGCGGAGCCATTACACTGAGCCCCGGCCAAGTGGGCCAACCTGGCTCTTTAAGAACTTAAGTCTCACTGCCTACTTAGTTTATGGACTATAAAGTGCTACATACTCTGACTTCTAGGGGAAAATGATGTAATTTCAGTCCTACTTCAATCTGTTAGCAGGTCCCTCTTTTCAATTTTCTTACTTTTTTTTCTCTTTTACATTACTTTTCTTTTTCTTGAATACAGAAAGAGAAAAAATTCATTTTTATTTTCAATTTTTATTAAAAATATCTTTCTTTAATTTTTTTACTATATTTTCTACTTCTGTGTAAATTTTTTCAAATTCTATATTACTTCCATCATTTTATTTTAGTCTACTTCAGCATATTCACCTTTTCAAATTTTCAAACGATTTCCTTTTTTTTCTTTTTCTTTTGTTCTCTCTTTCATTTCTTTTCTTTTTCTTGAATGCAGAGAGAAAAACTTCATTTTTACTTTAAATTTCTATTAAAAATATTTTTCGGGCGCCTGGGTGGCGCAGTCGGTTAAGCGTCCAACTTCAGCCAGGTCACGATCTCGCGGTCCGGGAGTTCGAGCCCCGCGTCAGGCTCTGGGCTGATGGCTCGGAGCCTGGAGCCTGTTTCTGATTCTGTGTCTCCCTCTCTCTCTGCCCCTCCCCTGTTCATGCTCTGTCTCTCTCTGTCCCAAAAATAAATAAACGTTGAAAAAAAAATTAAAAAAAAAATAAAAATATTTTTCTTTAATTTGTTTACTATATTTTTTGCTTTTATGTAAATTTTTTCCAATTGTTTTACTTCCATCATTTTTAGTCTACTACAGTGTATTCACTTTTTCAAATTTTCAAATGATTTCCTTTTTTTCTTTTTCTCTTTTTTCTCCTTTTTGTTTCTTTTCTTTTTCTTAAATACAGAAAAGAAAAAAATCATTTTTATTTTTGATTTTTATTAAAATATTTTTCCTTAATTTTTTTCTACTATATTCACTTTTGTGTGTATTTTTTCAAATTCTATTTTACTCCCATCATCTCATTTTAGTCTACTTCAGTGTATTCATTTTTTCAAATTCTCAAACGATGTCCTCTTTTTCTTTCCTTCCCCTCCCCTTTTTTTTCTCTAATCTGTCAAGCCACTTTAAACACCCAGAACAAAACACCCGTAGGATCTAGCATCATTTATTCGATTTGTGTGTGTGTGTTTAATTTTTTAATTTTAATTTTTTAAATTTTTTAAATTTTAATTTTTCTACCTCATTGATTCCTTTTATCTGTTCAAAATGACAAAAAGAAGGAATTCACCCCAAATGAAAGAGCACGAAGAAACGACAGCCAGCGATTGAACCAACACAGATACAAACAAGATGTCTGAACCAGAATTTAGAATCACGATAATAAGAATACTAGCTAGAATCAAAAATAGATTTGAATCCCTTTCTGCAGAGATAAAAGAAGTAAAAAATAGAATGAAATAAAAAATGCTATAACTGAGCTGCAATCACAGATGGATGCCACGGCAGCAAGGATGGACGAGACAGAACAAAGAATCAGTGATATAGAGGACAAACTTATAGAGAATAATGAAGCAGAAAAAAATAGGCAGATGAAGGCAAAAGAGCACGATTTAAGAATCAGAAATCAGTGACTCATTAAAAAGGAACAACATCAGAATCATAGAGGTCCCAGAAGAGAAAGAGAGAGAAATAGGGGTAGAAGGGTTATGTGAGCAAATCATAGCGGAAAACTTTCCTAACCTGGAGAAAGACACAGACATCAAAATCTAGGAAGCACAGAGGACCCCTATTAGAGTCAACAAAAACCAACCATCAACAAGGCATATCATAGTCAAATTCACAAAATACTCAGGCAAGGAGAGAATCGTGAAAGCAGCAAGGGAAAAAAAGTCCCTAACATACAAGGGAAGACAGATCAGGTTTGCAGCAGACCACAGAAACTTGGCAGGCCAGAAGGGAGTGGCGGGACATATTCAGTGTGCTGAATCAGAAAAATATGCAGCCAAGAATTCTTTATCCAGCAAGGCTGTCATTCAAAATAGAAGGAGAAATAAAAAGAAAAACAAAAATGAAAGGAGTTTGTGACCACTAAACCAGCCCTGAAAGAAATTTTAAGGGGTA
>NW_024412400.1:22898467-22901651 GCF_014898765.1 Herpailurus yagouaroundi | reverse complement strand
TATATGTATATATATCTCAAAAGCAACAAATATTAGACAGGACCAGAGAACACCACCAGAAACTCCAACTCACAAGCATCATAATGGCAATAAATTCATATCTTTCAGTACTCACTCTAAACGTCAATGGACTCAATGCTCCAATCAAAATACATAGGGTAACAAAATGGATAAGAAAACCAGATCCATCTATATGCTGTTTACAAGAGACCCACTTTAGACCTAAAGACACCTTCAGATTGAAAATAAGGGGATGGAGAACCATCTGTCATGCTAATGGTCAACAAAAGAAAGCCGGAGTAGCCATACTTATAGCAGACAATCTAGACTTTAAAATAAAGACTGTATCAAGAGATGCAGAAGGGTATTATATCATAATCAAGGGGTCTATCCACCAGAAGACCTAGCAATTGTAAACGTTTATGCACCAAATATGCGAGCACCCATATATATGAATCAATTAATCACAAACATAAAGAAACTCATTGATAGTAATGCCATAATAGTAGGAGACTTCAACACCCCACTCACAGCAATGGACAGATCATCTAATCAAAAAATCAGCAAGGAAACAATGGCTTTGAATGACACACTGGACCAGATGGACTTAACAGATATTCAGAACATTTCATCCTAAAGCAGCAGAATATACATGCTTCTCCAGTGCACATGGAACGTTTTCCAGAATAAACCATATACCTGGACACAAATCAGCCCTAAGTAAGTACAAAAAGATCAAGTTCATACCGTGCATATTTTCAGACCACAACACTATGAAACTCAAAATCAACCACAAGAAAAAATTTGGAAAGGCAAAAAATACTTAGAGACTGAAGAACACCCTACTAAAGCATGAATGGGTTAACCAAGAAGTTAAAGAGGAAATTGAAAAGTATATGGGAGTCAATGAAAATCTGGGACGCAGCAAAGGCAGTCATAAGAGGAAAGTATATAGCAATCCAGGCCTTCCTACAGAAGGAAGAAAGATCTCAGATACACAACCTAACCTTATGCCTTAAGGAGCTGGAAAAGAACAGCAAATAAAACCCAAAACCAGCAGAAGACAAGAAATAATAAAGATTAGAGCAGAAATTGATGCTATCAAAACCAAAAAAACAGTGAACAGATCAATGAAACCAGAAGCTGGTTCGTTGAAAGAATTAACACAATTGACAAACCCCTAGCCAGTTTGATCAAAAAGAAATAGGAAAGGACCCAATTAAATAAAATCAAGCATGAAAGAGGAGAGATCACAACCAACACAGCAGAAACAAAAATTAAAAAAAAGAAGTAAGAGAATATTATGAGCAACTATATTCCAATAAAATGGGCAATCTGGAAGAAATGGGACAAATTCCTAGAAACATATACATTACCAAAACTGAAACAGGAAGAAATAGAAAATTTTAACAGACCCATAACCAGTAAGGAAATGGAATTAGTAATCAAAAATCTCCCAAAAAACGAGAGTCTAGGGACAGAAGGCTTTCCAGGGGAATTCTACCAAACATTTAAGGAAGAGTTAACACCTCTTCTCTTGAAGCTGTTCCAAAAAACAGAAATGGAAGGAACACTTCCAAACTCCTTCTATGAAGCCAGCATTACCTTGATTCCAAAACCAGAGACCCCACTAAAAAGGAGAACTACAGACCAATTTCCCTAATGAACATGGATGCAAAAATCCTCAACAAGATATTAGCTAACTGGATCCAACAATACATTAAAAAAATTATTCACCACGACCAAGTGATTTATACCTGGGATGCAGGGCTGGTTCAATATCCGCAAAACAATTAACGTGATTCATCACATCAATAAAAGAAAGGACAAGAACCATACGATCCTCTCAATAGATGCAGAGAAAGCATTTGACAAAATACAACATCCTTTCTTGATAAAAACCCTCAAGAAAGTAGGGATAGAAGGAGCATATGTCGAGATCATAAAAGCCATATATGAACAACCCAACACTAATATCATCCTCAATGGGGAAAAACTGACAGCTTTCCACTTAAGGTCAGGAATAAGACAGGGATGTCCACTGTCACCACTGTTATTCAACATA
This sequence comes from Herpailurus yagouaroundi, assembly GCF_014898765.1. Taxonomy (NCBI): domain Eukaryota; kingdom Metazoa; phylum Chordata; class Mammalia; order Carnivora; family Felidae; genus Herpailurus; species Herpailurus yagouaroundi. The sequence goes on along the minus strand of NW_024412400.1, from coordinate 22,899,586 downwards.
GTATTGGAAGTGTTAGCCTCTGCAATCAGACAACACAAAGAAATAAAAGGCATTCCAAATCGGCCAGGAGGAGGTCAAACTTTCACTCTTCACAGATGACATGATAGTCTATATGGACAACACAAAAGATTCCACCAAAAAACTGCTAGAACGGATTCATGAATTCAGCAAAGTTGCAGGATATAACATCAATGCACAGAAATCGGTTGCATTCCTATATACCACCAATGAAGCAACAGAAAGAGAAATCAAGGAATGATCCCATTTACAGTTGCACCAAAAACCATGAACAAATCTAACCAAAGAGGTGAAAAATCTATACACTGAAAACTATAGAGAGCTTATGAAAGAAATTGAAGAAGACACAAAAAAATGGAAAAAGATTCCATGCTCCTGGATAGGAAGAACAAATATTTTTCAAATGTCAATACTACCCAAAGCAATCTACATATTCAATGCAGTCCCTATCAAAATAACACCATCATTCTTCACAGAGCTAAAACAAATAATCCTAAAGTTTGTATGGAACCAGAAAAGACCCTGAATAGACAAAGCAATATTGAAAAAGAAAACCAGAGCAGGAGGCATCACAATCCCAGACTTCAAGCTATACTACAAAGCTGTAATCATCAAAACAGTATGGTACTGGCCCAAGAACAGACGCTTAGATCAATGGAACAGAATAGAGAACCCAGAAATGGACCCACAAATGTATGGCCAACTAATCTTTGACAAAGCAGGAGAGAACATCCAGTGGAATAAAGGCAGTCTCGTCAGCAAGTGGTGCTGGGAAAACTGGACGGCGACATGCAGAAGAATGAACCTGGACCCCTTTCTTACACCATACACAAAAATCAACTCAAAATGGATGAAAGACCTCAATGTAAGACAGGAAGCCATCAAAATCCTCGAAGAGAAAGCAGGCAAAAACCTCTTTGATCTTGCCCGCAGCAACTTCTTACTCAACACATCTCTGGAGGTAAGGGAAACAAAAATGAACTACTGGGACCTCATCAAAATAAAAAGCTTCTGCACATCGAAAGAAACAATCAGTTGGGGCGCCTGGGTGGCGCAGTCGGTTAAGCGTCCGACTTCAGCCAGGTCACGATCTCGCGGTCC
>NW_024412400.1:22817319-22878467 GCF_014898765.1 Herpailurus yagouaroundi | reverse complement strand
ATTTGCATTCCCACCAACAGTGCAAGAGGGTTCCCGTTTCTCCACATCCTCTCCAGCATCTATAGTCTCCTGATTTGTTCATTTTGGCCACAGAGTCATTTCTAAATGGCCGTGCAGGTGTCAAGAAAGTGAATAACTATAAGGAAAAGGCAGCAAACCTTTTTCAGGGTAGGTGCTTTCTAATTCTCCACCTTTCACAATATATCTCAGTGAATTATCAGCTTACAGATCATTCAAAATAATCCTTGGTGGTAGATCACAAAGTAATTTTAATTGTATAACTTGAAAGAGCTGTCACAGAATTAAAGGGCCATTGCTAGTAACACAATTCTTTTCATTCTCACCTATTTACTTATGCAAACATGTTTTCTCAGTATTTACCTCAGAAAAAGACATTAAATAGGAATAAAGCTGATACTAAACCTTGGGGTTTTAAAAAAAATAAGTAGAATCTACCCTACATCCTTATCCATCTCCTTAAGAAATGCAATAAATTTTCCTTTTATGCTCATTATTTATTAACATTTGTAATACATCTATGCCATTTTTATTAGCTATCTATTAATAATAGCTATAAAGATCACTCAATCTGGAACCTTATTGTCATAAGAAATTAAATACTTAAATTTCAATTTATATGCACTGTTTTGTCACAGAGAGTTTTGATAGTATGATCAATTAAAGCCTTTCAAATATAAAAATACATTTTTAAGATAAAATCCAATGAAGGAAATAGAATGGAAGTGAGTTCAAGGAGGTAAAAAGAAATATGTAAAAATTTCTTACTGCTAAAATTTCATTAATACACACACACACACATACATATATACACATATATATGATTTATTTTTAAGTGACCTCTATTTCCAACGTGCGGCTCAAACTCACAACCTCAAGATCAGGAGTCCCATACTCTACCAACTGAGCCAGCCAGGCACTCCTAGATCTGTTACATTCAAAAGAGAGGTTTCAAAATCTTGCCATTCACATTGACGTGGATGGAACTGGAGGGTATTATGCTAAGTGAAATAAGCCAGTCAGAGAAAGACAGGTATCACATGATTTCATTCATATGTGGAATTTGAGAAACTTAACAGATGATCATGGCGGAAGGGAAGAAATAATAAAAACAGAGAAGGAGGCAAGCAATAAGAGATTCTTAAATACAGAGAACAAACTGAGGGTTGATGGGAGTGGAAACGTGGGGGAAATGGGTGATGGGCATTGAGGAGGGCACTTGTTGGGATGAGCATTGGATGTTATATGGAATTGATGAGTCACTGGGTTCTACTCCTGAAGCCACGACTACGCTGTATGTTAACTAAGTTGAGAATTAATTTTTTAAGAATAGGGGAAAAATATTAAAGAGAGGTGTCAAAATTTCACTCTGCTAGAAATTACATCTTTAACTTAAATGTATGATGAAATTTCTTTAAATATTAAGTTAAAATGTGCCATGTGACACAGCTTCTTTTAAAAACTTAGTACACAAACCCTTGGACTCCCTAGAATTCCCTCAGCTCCCTGCATCTGGCCCTCAGATGGCTACCAGCCAGAACTTTAAACTTCCTGCACCTCTGAACGTCCGCAACATGGAATGATAATATTATTTTCCTGACCGTGCTGTAAGGTTAAATTGAGATAACCAATCTAAAAGTATTTTGTAGGGGTGCCTAAGTGGCTCAGTCAGTTAAGCGTCCGACTTCGGCTCAGGTCCTGATCTCATGGTTTGTGAGTTCAAGCCCCGCGTTGGGCTCTGTGCTGCCAGCTCAGAGCCTGGAGCCTGTTTGGATTCTGTGTCTCCTTCGCTCTCTGCCCTTCCCCCACTTTCTCTCTCTCTCTCTCTCGCAAAAATAAACATTAAAAAAAATTAAAAGTACTTTGTAAACTATGAAGTGCTGAGGATAAGTTGGCTACTAAGAAGTATTTTCACCCATGAAATTCCTGTAAACAAAAGTCTATCTTGATCATCTACTCTGTGACAGGAACTCCTTCAGGTTTGGCAGATACAATGATGAAATAAAAAGGGGAGGTTTGTGTCGTTATAAACCTTACGTTTTCGTGGGACTGGCAGAATACACAAATAAATGAACAGAACAGATGACTGAGGGGCGGTAAATGTCAAATGGTTGCTACTGAACTTCCATCTCACGGTTTTTGAAAGAAAAGAGCATTGCCTTCATCACACAGAACGTGTCTTTCTGAATGTTCTAGGACAGGCAAAGATACCGCGGTAGGTTATACAGCCTCTTCTCCACTGTCTCCTTCTGTGTCTACTGTGGTCCAGACACAGTGAGCTCCTCACTGAATCTTAACCACTCCAGGCCTGTTCCTGCCTTGTAGTGTTTGTCCTTTCTCTGGAAGGCTCTTTTCTGACACAGAGAAGTAACAGCACGGAGTGCTCCCCCAACCTCCTTACATTCTTTTCCTCACACTTAATCTTCTCAATAAAGCCTACCCTGACCGTTCTAACCAAAATTGTAAACTGCCTCCTCTCTTCTCCAGCCCCACATTACCCATCTACTTTGCTCTATTTTCCCTCCGCAGGACTTGATACAGTCTAACAAACTATATAATTTACTTATGTATTATATCCCTCTGCTCCTTCTAGAATGTAAGCCCCCAAAAGGGAAAGGTCTCTGGAATTCTGACTCACAGTCCAATCACTAGCAACAGTTGAATTTAATTGCAATGTTCCCCCATAGGGTGCTAATTGTTTTATTATTGCTATCTCATTTAATCCTAAAAACAACCACATGAGGTACATTCTATTTCTGTTTCATTTGTCTGTTGCTACATATAAGCCACTCCAAAGCTAAGTGCATTGATACACAACAATTCATCATCTCTCACTGTTCAGCGAGCCAGACATTCAGGACTTTCTCAGCTAGATGGTTCTCTTTCCAAACAGGATCACTCACTCATCCTCAGCTTAGCTGGTGGATGGCTAGGCTGGAAGATCCATGAAGGCCCCCCTCAGATAACTGGGGCCTCTGTGCTCCTCCCTGTGACTTCAGTGCCTCTGCCTGATTTCTTCTCATCTTAACAGTGTCGTCTGAATTTCACTATAGCATGTCAGCTGGCCTTCCTGAGCAGAGGCTCCAGACTTCTTAAGGTTTATTATGGGAACTGGCAGAGTCATTTCCTCTACAAGCTCCTGGTAAAAGGAATTCACTAGGCAGCCTATGTTCAAGGAGATAGGAAATAGAATCTATCTCTTAATGGATGGAGCAACCATGGGCACAGAGAGAGAGAAAAATGATGGCATCCCACTTTGGAGACTATCTGCCCCAACTGCTCGTATTTGTCAGACAAGGAAATTGGAGCACAGAGAGGTCAGGTTGGCAAATTAATAAATGCGACTCAGTTCGAGCTATCACGGACCCCAAAGCCTGCGTCGTTAAGCACTCTGCTTTACAGCCTCTCTTGTGGAGGCTTCCACACTGACGGAGGAGGTCTGGGCCCTTCCAAGACCGATTCTTGGAGCACTAGAAAGCAGGCACACTGCTGGAGACAAAAGCAGTCAGGGCTCCAGGATCCTACCCCTGCTTCCATCAGAAGGGTTCAACGTCAGATTTCTGTACCCACTGAGCTTCCACAAAATTTGATTTGAAGAAGGGATTCCACAGATTTGCAACACGAAGTATACAAAACAAGTATCTGATTCAAAAATGAGTTTGTATCTCTCCAAGTTAAGATCTGTCACATAGTCAAAAAACTGTAAGTTTGTTTTTATGCTGGGTGTTATTATTTTGTACATAAGATAAATTTTAAAGAGATAACTTTGCCATTTCAAATAAGTATTTTGTGTATAAGCTAAGGGTGATTTCTATACAGTGATCTTAAAATATTATTTTAAAAATATACTATTTTTTTGGAAGGTTCCCTTCCAGCTCTTTTGAAATGTTAGGGGGAACTGTATATTTCTTCTGTGCGTTTTTGCAAGGATATAATTTGAGAACAATTTTTCCATACATTTGGTGGGCATGTTACATTACAATTTTGTGCAAACTTGGCACAATATTATTATAAATTCTAATAATTCTGATTCTTTATTATACCGCAAATGCTGAGGGAGGGGCAAATGGTGAGCAGTCATGCTTTCAGACCTCATCCAGAGAAATGCTTCTTTTTTACTTTTATATATTACATTTCCGCACAAGATTTTATTCGAAGAAAGTTTATCAGCTGTGAAAGAAAAATGCAGCTTCAAAGCTGTCTCACTAAATGACCTTGAAGCCATGAAGTTCAGCTACAAAGTCTATGGTTTTCTAGTCTCCAAGTAGTTTATTTGCCAAAATCTATACTAAATATATTCCTGGAGTGGTTAATTTTGTGAAAGTTTTTGGCAATGATGTCATTAATTGGAAATAGACAATATTAGAAAAAATGAAACACTTCCCTCCATATACTGATGATGATCTGGTATAAATATTTTGCCCTGCTATAACTATCTCATTCAAAACCTGTTGAAGGTAGTTAAGATGCCCACAATTTTCTCTAGACAAGTTCTTAACTTTCTGGAAAATTGTACATAAGAAATGCATAGACACTTCATCCAAGAAATTACTAGAGGACAAGAAAAACTGGATTATAACCAAGATCCACTAAAGAATAGAAACTATCCTAGCCTTTCAGTAGCCACAGCTCACACTTAATTCAAAATACATTCCTCTTTCCTGACTAGTTTAACTTTGTTTGCATCCAAACCTTATTTTCAACTTACGATTTTAACGAGCACTTTTTTCTTGGGACAATTTACTTTTGTTCCTAAAGTAGCACCCCAAGAAGCCAGTGGTCACTCGAATTCCTCCTGGCCTGGAAAAGAGCACAACAGATATTCATCCAACATAGTGAGTGCTGGAAACCATTAGGCACTGTCAGATCACTAAAGAAAATAGTAAGTTGCTCTACAGCCATTTTAGCAGGAAGTTCACGCACTTGGATCTAGAAAATACCGAGCATTTTATATCATCAAGATAAATCATTTCCCACAGTCCAGAAATGGTCTCTTGACATGTTAGAACAAACGGATACCAAGGTTATAGCATAGAGAAACTTCAGTACTAAGGCAAATCAAATACAGAGCTAGCTGCAAGGAATATAATTTAGAAGCCATGCACACTCTGGGTTCACAAACTTGGAAATGATTGCTAAAATGAACAAGGATGGAGCAATGATAAACACATGGAAACTGGTTAGCAGGCCATTATAAGAATCCAAATGGAAAATGGAGATGAACTAAGTTAGTAACAGATGGGATAGAGAGGAAAGGATATATAAAGAGATAAGCTGATGTCAGATGACCAACCATCTTGATTTATGTGGAACTGAGAGGTTTTCTGAGATGTAGGACTTTCAGCTTTATTTATTTATTTTTTAATTTCTTTTAATGTTTATTTATTTTAGACAGAGAGAGAAAGAGAGACAGAGAGTGAGTGGGGAAGAGGCAGAGACGGGAGACACAGAATCCGAGGTAGGCTCCAGGCTCTGAGCTGTCAGCACAGAACCTACTTAGAGCCCACCACAGGGCTCGAACTCATGCACTGAGAGATCATGACCTGAACTGAAGTCGGATGCTTAACCGACTGAGCCATTCGGGTGTCCCAGGCTTTCAGTTTTAAAACCAGAATATTGCTGGGAAAACTGTTCAATTTTTAGGGACTTGAGGACCTTCCCAGATGTGGGGCTTTTAGTGTTGAAACTGAGAAAGTCCCAGGCACAGAAGGACAAATTAGTACCTCACTCAACTTTCTTTCATTTTCTTATAATAACCCAGCTTCTTCTTACCTTGACATCCTTGCTGAAACTTTACCCTCCACTGATGACATTGAATCTATCTTTCCAGAACAATCAATTACATCTGGCACACTTCAGACAAGTCTATTTTAAATGTCATGACAACATCTTGAGATGAGTCAGAAAGAGAAAAACATACTATATGGATGAACAATGATAAGCATTACCACTGACTTCTACCAAAATCAATGCAAACCAGAAAACAATAGTCTGACATTTGGTTGATTAAAAAAAGAAGAAGAAAGAAGTTTCAGACAAACATAAACTGAAAGAATTTATTACTGGCACACCTGCTCTACAAGAAATGCTAAAGGAAATCCTTGAGGCACAGGACAAATTACTGAGGGAAAGGAAGTTCTTCAGGCACAGGACAAATATCCACGAGAGGAAAAAAAGGTGAATCTTTATGATTTTAGGCATAAGCAAATGTGAATTCCAGGTAGATTTTTTAAATAACGTAAAATCTACACAATAAAGTGTCTAGAAGATAATACAGAAGACTATGTCCTGACCTCATGGTATGTAATATTTATGTTTGATCGATTAGAATACATTAAAATTGAAAACTTACGTTCTTAAAATTCATTAAGTGAATGAAAAGGGAAGCCACAGAATGGGAGAAGCAAGCCATAATATACTTAACTGAGAAATTATTTGTATCCGTGGTCTGTAGAAACTTCTACTCAGTTAAGGGAAAGATGACAACCTGGTAGAAAATGGACAACAAATTTAAGCAAATACCTTACAAAAAAAGATATACAAATGGCCAAAAATATTTATTTATTTATTTTATTTTTTTTTTAATTTTTTTTTTCAACGTTTATTTATTTTTGGGACAGAGAGAGACAGAGCATGAACGGGGGAGGGGCAGAGAGAGAGGGAGACACAGAATCGGAAACAGGCTCCAGGCTCTGAGCTATCAGCCCAGAGCCCGACGCGGGGCTTGAACTCATGGAGCACGAGATCATGACCTGGCTGAAGTCGGACGCTTAACCGACTGCGCCACCCAGGCGCCCCTGGCCAAAAATATTTAAAAAGATGTTCAAGTCATTAGTAATCAGTGAAATGCAATTTAAAACCAAATGAGATACGATCGCAGTGTGTGAAACAAACAAAAAGACTGATAATACCAAGTGTTTACAAGACCATGTAACAATAGAATTCTCATAAACTGCTGGTGGAATTGTAAAAGGCATAACTACTTTGGGAAAATGTCATTTTAATGAGATTAAACATACATCCACTCCATGATGCAATACTTGTAAGGAATATGCCCAAGAGAAATGAGTACATGTATCCATAAAAAGACATATGAGAATATACATTATAGATTTAGTAATAATAGCCCAAGACAGGAAACAACATAATGTTTATCAACAGTAAAAAGGGTAAATAGCTCATGGTGAGATCATACATTACAATAATATACAGCAATGAAATGAATGAAATATGGCTATAGGCAACAGCATAGATGAGTCTCGTTATCAAAATTTTAGTGAAAAAGCCAGACGGGAAAGAGTATCTACCATATGATTCCCTTTATATGAAGTTCAACGTCAGGCAAAATTAATCTCTGGTGGTAAAATCCAGACAGAGGTTATGTTTATGAAGGAGAGTAGGGTAGTGACTGGGAGGGGCAAGAGGGGTGCTGCTAATTTCTTGATTCGTGTGGTGATTACCAGCTTATTCACACGGTGATAACTCCTCAGTTTGTGAACTTTCCTGCATGTATGTTGGAATTTAATAATATTTTAAAATAATAAAAATAAAATACAACCCAGTAAAGCATATTGAGCTCCAAACTTGAGTAAGATGAATGACCATAAATTTGGCAACCGTTAATTGTCAATTCGATCCGAATTTTTTCTGGAAACCCACATTTTGTATTGAGCGAGTGACTGTGGCGTGGGTTGTGTTCTCCACCAACAGCCCTGTGGAGCCCGAAGTGTGAGTCAGTTCAGGTGACATTAGCCTTTGAGCGAGCAGTGCCCAGCAGGTGGCTTCCCTTTGCCCTTTTCTAGCAGTTTTCCCTGTTTACTTTCTGCTCTCTTCCTGCTGAGAAGTCTCTGGTATTAACAAATAAATGGGCAGCTGTAGCCTACACAAAGGGATGCCTTAGGTAATCCCTTTGTGATGAATCATCTAATTTTTTATTAATTCTTGTCCTTTTGATTTCAAGAGAAGGCAGAGGGCACTGCCTAGGATCCAACCACTGATGAATACTATTTGTTCTTTACGTGTGCAAAATTGAAGGGATTAATTTTTCTAAAGCAGGTAATGATTATAACTATAGCTATGCTCATTTGGGCAGCATCTTACAAAAGATTTTTATGTATGTGCTCACATTTGATCTCCATCTTACTCATGTCAAGAAAGTGGCACAAGCATGGCTATCTCCTTTTTATTCAAGGAGAAACCGAGGTTCAGATACGTCTTGCAAAAGAAACACTTGATTTTAAATGAGTAGGGAAAGGTGAAGACATAACATCACTGTCTTGAGTTTGGGTTTCCTCACATGTGGATCCTGAGCTATAGATCTAAGGGTAATGAGTTTATTTGGGGGGAGAAGGAAACACTGGAAGGGGAGTGGAGATAGGGAAGAAAAAGCAATCAATAATGCATGTGTTATCAGTTTATTTACCACTCGGCTGTTGGGATGTAATCTTGCTCTGGGAACCAGGGTCATATGCGCACTTTAGAAGTTTCCCACCCAAGTTACAAAAGAACTAAGAGCTGGAGTATTTATCTACCAACACTGGAGACATTAACTTCTAGAACTACTGGCTCACGGAGCCTGTGGATAAAGAGGATTTGGGAGAGCAAAAAAGTCCTTAGGAAAGGAGATGTGGATACTGGCAGTTGGAAATCAGGCCTGAGAGAACTGATGGGCGTGATCACATGGACGGGAAATTAATGGGTCTGCTACGTTTGGTAAATAAGTGTATTTTCTCATCATTTCTAGTCACCTTCCCTGTGTGCATTCCATATCTCTTTCTTCTGGTCAGTGTAAGAGTTCCCTATTACCTTTGGGGCCCAGGGGCCGTGCATATGACTTAAGCTGGTCTAGAGTTATCTACTTTTTCTGAATTCCTAGGGAAGTTTCCGCTTTATCCTGATGGATGAGGAAAAAGAAGACGGTTGTCTCAGCAGCCGCTGGAGTCATCTTGACACTATACAGAGAGCTAACCTGGAGATGAATGGGAACACATTTTAACTAGCTTGTGTCATTTATATGCCCTAAGGAATGCCTCCCTTACATGATTGAAAAAAGTCTAACAGAGATCTTTCAAAAAGGTAACAAAAATTTTATAACTTAAGGAGTATAAAGCAACAGTTCTTAGTTTAATTATGCACATTTTTTTTCTCAATAGTATATAAAATAATAATGATTCTTACCATGGATAGCGGGTTACCCTATCCACTTCCTAGTGGAAGGTAGGGTGAGGACACAGAAGTCGATTGCTTGGTGATCTTATGAACATCTGGCTCAGAGCTTACCTGAATCAAGCTGAAAAACTGGACTTCATAGTTAAATAATCACCTTTAGGGTTTAGGCAAGTTTCAGTCTTTTAATTTTTTAACTTATAACAAAAGGATTCTAACTGATATGAAATATGTCATCTCTTCTAAATCACTATCCATTGTAAGAATCATAATTATTTTATATACTATTGAGAAAAAGCATGCACAATTAAACTAGAAACTGTTGCTTTACATCCCTTAAGTTATAAAATTTTTGTTAACATTTTCAAAGATCTCTGTTAGACTTTTATCAATCAAATAAGTTTGGGAAGCATTCACTAGGGCATATAAATGACATACACTAGTTAAAATGCGTTCCTATTTAGTATTCAACTCTTCTGAAATCATCTCGGTCATCATCTTTACCCATATGTTCCTACCGGATATCATCCTTGGTGACATAACTTTTTTATATGCCCAACGGTGGTCTCTGTAATTTTTCTCTAAGTCCTACACATCCATTCTAAAATTTTGGTGCTTACTGTTCCTTGCCTATGATAGACAATACTATAGCGTATATATTAGTAACAAAACCTCACACATCATCTACCATGGATTTCTTCCTTTCTTGGTTCTCAGGAAGCATTTGGTTGCAGCTTTGCAAGAAAATGCAGAATGAGCTTATTCTTCCAATGGAAATATCTACTTTGCAAATGGCAAATTTATGTCCCCATTGCTTTCTTCTGTTGCCTTTCTAGGTACATGATAACTTTCCACCTTTAAGCTGCAGTGAAATTTTTTAAAAACTGCAATGGAATTCAGTATACACAGTATATTTCAATATTGTCTCAGTTGATGTCATAACAAGTAACCAGCTATGACCAAGTGTTGGCCATGCACACAAGCAATGATAACTATGTCATGATTGTTAAAAGCCATTGTAAGATGCCATAGATTGCATAACACATGGCAATTTCAGAGATATTCCAGAGTAAGCACATAAAAAGATTTGACTCTTAAAATAGAAGAAATATGTTAACACGTACTTAGTAATGCAAAATCAAGTCCTCCCTATTATTCTAGTCTTCTTTTCAATACGGTCATGCCTTATTTCAATGAAGATGTTTTCTCCTTCCACTTCATTGCTGTAGTTAGAATCTTTTTAAGTTTTTGTTGTTGATATAGTTCTTTATTTTTTTTATTCTTTGAAACATGAGAAAATGATGGTCCTTAAAATATATTCTAACATCTAGGCATTTAAAAAAAAAATTTGAACAAAATAAGATTTAAATAAATGGAGATACATACTCAATTTCTGGTTATGAAGAATTAATAGTGTAACAAATTCAATCTCCAGTAAATTAACCTCTGAATTCAGTGAAATCCAAACATAACTTTCTGCAGATCTCAACAAGCTAGTGAGGTGATTCTTATGAAAGAGACAATGGACAAAAGTAGCCTTTCTTTAAGTGAAAAAAATTCTCTAAAAGATACAGCATAATCTGTAAGAATACATTAATGATAACAGTAGAGGTTGGTACTGACAGAAACAAGTAAAATGAATGGCACAAAAAAGAGGGGCGACAGGGGCGCCTGGGTGGCGCAGTCGGTTAAGCGTCCGACTTCAGCCAGGTCACGATCTCGCGGTCCGTGAGTTCGAGCCCCGCGTCGGGCTCTGGGCTGATGGTCAGAGCCCGGAGCCTGCTTCGGATCCTGTGTCTCCCTCTCTCTCTGCCCATCCCCCATTCATGCTCTGTCTCTCTCTGTCTCAAAAATAAACATTAAAAAAAATAATTAAAAAAAAAAAAAGAAAAGAGGGGCGACAGCACACATTTATGTAGAAATCTGAGATAGGTTAAAAGTAGCATTGCAAACTGGTGAGGGGGAAGGTAAATTCTGTAAACAATGTTGAGGCAACTGAAAACAATCTGGGGACTTACATGATTTGAAATTTAAAAAACATAAATAAAACAACAGAGAAATAATCCCATATTAATATTTGGAGAAAATGAAACTGAATTTCTGTTGTCATTGGATGTGATTTATTTTAAAAAGACGTGAAACCTGGAAGAATTTAAGAAGAAAAAAATCAAAAGATTCTACTAGTATTTTTAAAATACATGCCCATGAAAGATTTTATAAACTAAGTTTGGGGTTAAATCATACATTGGGAGAAAATATAGGCAACATATATAACAATGGAATAACTAGTATCCTTAATGTATTTAAAATATATAAAGTAGGTGTGCCATACAATAAACAACTCAATTTTATGGAATGAGATTTTAGAATTAAAAATTCATCAAAAATAAAGCAAATTATAATATTGTAATACTAAGAACGAAACAGATACATTTGTACTGAGATGATTATCATAATACATTGTTTAATGCAGGTAATAAAATATACAAGTTATAACTCTACTATTGAAAATTTCACATATATGTCATCGTAGCAGTAATTATATTTGGGAAGTAGGAATATAAGTGATTTCATTTTTTATTTTCTTTTGGGAGAGTATTCTCTGAATTTCAACAACAAACATTAACTGCCACCAAAAACAAAAGCTTTGTAAATGTACTATGGATGTTATTTTTTGTTCTTCCAAATTTTATCTGTTTTCCAAATCTACTTTATGAATATATTTATTTCTCACGATAAGCTAGGTTATCCTGCAACAAAAAATAAACCCAAAATGTTCAGCCGCTTAACACATTAAAGTACACACCTGATTTCTATTTTTAGCTTCTTGGCTACCCACTAGTCACATGGCACTGCATGTAAGGGAACTGGGAAAAGGGGTGAGATCAGATTTATTCCATAATTGGTCAGTGTCTCCACCACCATCTGTCATTCTGGTCAATAAACATGCCTTTGTTAATATCTTTCCACTCACAGAACACATTCAAACTTTCCCAAACAAGACAACTCAGTGTTAACAGTCACTTCACTCAGCTCTACGTACAAGCTTATATGCCTGTTTCTCCCTCAGATTTGGTCGTGACTCCTCTCGGGCCAGACATCTCTCAACTAAAAAGAAAGTAATCGGCTCCTCCCTCACCCGTATAACTGGTGGAACAGAGACAAGATAACCTCAGTAAAATCTCTCTCCAGAAAAGGAAAGAATGGAGACAAGCCTGCACTGGTTGACAGCAATTTTGAAATCCTGCTGGCTTCCCTATCCTGGGTGCACCTTAATCAGACTGATTCAACTGTCAAGGAGAAATTCCCTTGACCACTGTTACTCGTGGCTTTCCTTTTTCAGTTGCTTCCTGTCTAGGAAGTTTTGGGATCCTAATGATTATGTCTTGAACAGTCACAAATTTTTTGGATCAAACCCTTGATCTCTATAAAAGTAAAACTCTTTTTTTTAAGTTACTTTTTTGAAATTATCTCTGCAATCAACATAGGGCTCAAATTCATGACCCTGATGTCAAGAGTCACATGCTCTACTGACTGACCCAGGCAGGCACCCCATATTAAGACTCTCTTAAAAATTCGATATACGGGGGCACCTGGCTGGCTCAGTCGGTTAAGCGTCCGACTTCGGCTCAGGTTGCGATCTTGGGGTCCGTGGGTTTGAGCCCCGCGTCGGGCTCTGGGCTGATGGCTCAGATCCTGGAGCCTGCTTCTGGTTCTGTGTCTCCCTCTCTCTCTGCCCCTCCCCCGTTCATGCTCTCTCTCTGTTTCAAAAATAAATAAACATTAAAAAAATAAATAATAATAATAAAAATTCGATATACGTACCCATTATTTGTTTGAAGTCACATCAATGTGCCACAACCATGGCCCTCAGATGTGCTATATTTTCCTGCCTTTTTACCCCTATTTTTCTCTTGTTTGGCTTAACGGTGGTACCTTAAGCTGTCATAGCAGTAGACATGAAGGTCATACCCTTTCTTGGATCTTCGCCCTGAGTCATTTTAACCAGCTGCTCATTTTACATTTGTTGAAAAGTGCCTTCTGAAATGCCACCTCTTATGGGTTAGTATCTAGAACTTGTGACTTTGCCAATCCGATAAGGCACTTAATTTCTGGATTTTCATGATCCCTTTATATTTCCACTTACATCCGAGCCACTTTTTTTTTTTAATTTTCACTTTTTTCCTTGAAATAACTTGCTAAATGTAAAAACAAATAGCACTACCTTATACTAGAAAGTTTTACCCCGTGTTCTGCCATGGGATAATATGGTTTGCCATCTTTCCAGCCTCTGTATACTTTCTTTTCCCCCAAAATGATTAAGCTAGTGCCAGACATTTTGGAGTTTTGTTTTTCCTGTTTTATTTCTATAACAGGCCTCACGTCTGGTACCAATATTTGTACTGGTAAGCACAGCAGTTGAAACTGAAGTAAGAAACAAATCCCGAAACCCCAACGGCTTAACGTAACAAAGAGCCGCTTTTCACAAGTGCATATTCATTCTGTTGTTTATTGGTGACTGACCTGATTAGCAGGTGTCCCTTAAGAACTCCTTCCACTTTCAACCTTATGATAAGGATTCCAGTTTACCGCAGAAGGGGAAGAAAGGTCCGCAGAATTACATAGGCAGCCAGAATTTATCACATCACACGGCTGTGTTAGGTGAAAGGGAGCTGGCAATGGTGAGGAAGCTTGGGAGTATTTAGTGAGTATGAAATGTCTCTGTCTTATGTATGATAAGTATTGAGCACTATATTGAAAAATAAAAATCCATTTCTTTCATGTTATTTCTGCCACTCCCAGAAGAGGAAAAAGCAACAGAAGTTATTTTTCAGAAATCATAGCAAGGAAAGAGGAAAAGTTAAAAGGATACTTTCCAAACTGATAAAGAATAATCAATACCTTATATTCAGAGAAATATATTCATGTTTTATTTGTATGGCTAAAACATTAAGCATAATTTACAACTGTATAAGGGATATATTTACACACTTTTACCTTATAAAATTTTAGTAACATTAATACCATAAACACTTACATTTGCAAATATGAACAAGATTAATGTTTAAAATTATGTTTTAAAATTTAATCCTATTTTTTTCACAAAATACTTGTAAATTATGAAACTATAAAGCAGAAACTGTAAGAAAATAAAATAAAAATCATAATCCTGCTTCCCACTAACAACCATGGTTAGCATTTACATTTTTTGTTAAAATTCACTTTCATAGTTTATATATTATAACCATAGTATTTTAATATCATTTGGTATCTTTTCATTTTGTTAAATATTTAAATTTTTTTTAATGTTTATTTATTTTTTTAAAAAATTTTTTTTAACGTTTATTTATTTTTGAGACAGAGAGAGACAGAGCACGAACGGGGGAGGGTCACAGAGAGAGGGAGACACAGAATCTGAAACAGGCTCCAGGCTCTGAGCGGTCAGCACAGAGCCCGACGCGGGGCTGGAACTCACGGACCGTGAGATCATGGCCTGAGCCGAAGTCGGACGCTTAACCGACCGAGCCACCCAGGCGCCCCTAATGTTTATTTATTTTTGAGACAGAGAGAGACAGAGCATGAGCAGGGAAGGGGCAGAGAGAGAGGGAGACACAGAATGTGAAGCAGGCTCCAGGCTCTGAGCTGTCAGCACAGAGCCCGAAGCGGGGCTCAAACTCACAAACTGTGAGATCGTGACCTGAGCTGAAGTCGGACACTTAACCAACTGAGCCACCCAGGCGCCCCTCATTTTGTTAAATATTTAATATAGTATTTTCCCATACTATTCAAAATCATCTGTAAACATCATTTAATAGCTATTCAATCAGCCACATGGATGTGCCGTAATGTATACAATTATATCCTGCTTCTTGGACATTTAGGTTTCTTTCCAATTTTATAGCTAAATTGCAGATATAGGAAATAAACATATTTGCATATAAATCTTTGGAGTTCTGAGTGTTTCATTAGTATAGATTCCAAGGAGTACAATTACTTGGCCAAAGGGTATATATATTCAGAAGCTAATAAATATTGACAAATTTATTTTTAGAAATGTACTAATTTGCATTTCCACCATCAGTATACTAATATTTCTATCTTGCCCAACTTTTATCAGTGCTGATATACATACATACATGATATATACATGTATATAATATATCTCTGCCGTTTGGGGAAAGGTAAAAATACTCCTTTTGCTTTAATCTATATGTCTGTGTATTTCTTGAAGTAATTTGTTTCATTTGATTGAGGAATAATTTGCACAAAATAAAATGAATAGATTTTAAGGTTATAGCTTGATAAGTTTGGACAAATGTGTGTAACAGATGAACCACCACCCCAACAAAGAGGTAAAATATTTGATAATTGCAGAAGGTTCTGTTGTGTACATTTTGTCACTTCTCCCTCATAAGCAGATGTTATTCTGATTTTATAGTTTTTAAACATCAACTTTATCAAAATTGATATCAAAATGCAGCTATTTTAAGTGTACACATCAATGAGCTTTAACAAATGTATATGCATGTGTAACTAACATGCCAGTGAAGATAAGAAACATTTCTTTTTTTTAAAGTTTATTTATTTAGAGAGAGAGAGAGAGAGAGAGAGAGAGAGTGCGTGTGCAAGAATTCCAAGCAGGCTCTGCGCTGATGCAGAACCAGATGCGGGGTTTGATTTCATGAACCCCAAGAGCATGACCTGAGCCAAGATCAAAAGTCGGGCACTTAACTGACTGAGCCACCCAGGTGCCCCAAGAAACATTTCTATTACCTCAAAAATTCCTCTCTTTTGTATTCAATCTCCACTCCCCCCTCCGGCCCCCCGGGCCCCGCCGGCCTCAGACAACCATTGATCTGCTTTCTGTTGCTATGGATGTTTATGTTAGAATTTTTCATTAATGGACTCGTAATGTACCATATACTCTTATTTCTGGCCACGTGACTCTGTGCCACATTTTGGTGATTTATGTATGTTGTCACATGTAGCAGTAGTTTATTCTTCTTTATTTCTGAGTAGTGTTATGTTGTGTGGATACACTTTTTTTCTATTCATTCACTTACTGGTGAACTTTGGGTTGCATCCAGTTTGGGGCTATTATGACTACAGCTGCTATGAGCATTCCTGTACAAGGGTTTACGTGGGCCTATCTTTTATTTCTATTGGATAAACACCCAGGGACAGAAATGAGGTATCATATAGTAAGTATATGCTTAGCTTGACCTTTACTGAAAAACTGACTTCCAAAGTGCTTACGCATGCTGACCATCATGTATGAGAGTTTCATTTGCCCCACTTCTTTGTCAACATGGGCTATTGTCCATCTTTTTATTTTCTTTAATTTAGTCCTTCTGGTTGGTATGTAGTGGTACCTCATCACTTTTTAATTTTTATGTCCCTGCCGACTAATGATATCAGGGGCGCCTGGGTGGCGCAGTCGGTTAAGCGTCCGACTTCAGCCAGGTCACGATCTCGCGGTCCGCGAGTTCGAGCCCCGCGTCGGGCTCTGGGCTGATGGCTCGGAGCCTGGAGCCTGTTTCCGATTCTGTGTCTCCCTCTCTCTCTGCCCCTCTCCCGTTCATGCTCTGTCTCTCTCTGTCCCAAAAATAAATAAACGTTCAAAAAAAAAATTAAAAAAAAAAAAATAAAATAAATAAATAAATAAATGATATCATACATCTTTCCATGTGCTTATTAAGCACTTGTGTATCTTATTTGGTGAAGTATCTATTCAAATATTTTACCTTTTAAAAATTAGGGTGTTTGTCTTCTTATTAAGTCATAAGAGTTTTTTGTTTGCTGGATACTCCTATCAGATATATGCACTGTTAATTCCTTCCCCAGTCCACGGCCTTCCTTCTCCCGGTTGTATTAATGTCTTTCAAAGAGGAGTTTCTTTTTTATTTTGATTATGTCCCATCTACACTTTCTTCTTATATCATCGATGCTTTCTGTAACCTATCTAAGAAGGCTTTTTTTTTTTAATTCCATGTTAACAAAGATTTTCTCCTTGCTGTCTTCTAGAAATGTAGATTTAGCTTTTATGTTAGGACAAGGGTGCGTCTTGTATTAGTTTTTGTGTATGATGTGAGTTAAGGGTCAAGACTGTTTTCCTTAAATGGACTTCCAGTTGTTTCAGTATTATTAAAAGTTAAGTTAAAAGTTAAAAACACTTTCCTTTCCCCATTGAAATGCTTGTCTTTGTATTGCAATTCAATTCACCCTACATAAATGGCTTTATTTCTGTAGCCTTTACTTTGTTTCTTGGGTTTATATGTCTGTCCTTGCATCAATACCATATGGAATTGATTGAGTAATCCCTTCGGGGGTGTTCTGGGTGGTGGTCCACGTAAAAGCCCTTGAATAACTCCTGAGGAGGAATTTCCCAAGGCATAAAGAACTACATTTTGAAGAAAAGTAAAACTTAGCATAAGGGTCCTGAAAATGCCTACTTAGGATAGTTGCCGTGTGGTCAGTTCTTTCTTTCTTTCTTTCTTTCTTTCTTTCTTTCTTCTTTTTTTTTTTTTTACCATCTAGGAAGCAATGTGGTTCACTTTTATTACTTCAAAACGGGAAGGAACCTCAAATACATGTCATTCACTGTTTCTCAAACTGAGGTTTGCATACTCAAGCAGCCTTTGCTTCTCAGCAATCAAGCTTCTTCCATCACTTAAAAATCTGTTTATTATCAGCCGTAGTGTTAGATATTTAATATTTTATACACCCTCTTTTAAAACAAATATTTTAAGAACGTAAACATCAAATAATATTTTAATGACTCCTGAAATGGGAAAAGCTTTATTAGTATGTATTTTCATAGGGGCGCCTGGGTGGCTCAGTCCGTTAAACCTCCGACTCTTGATTTTGGCTCAGGTCATGATCTCATGGCTCCTGAGATCAAGCCCTGCATAGGGCTCGCACTGACAGTGCTGGGCCTGCTAGCATTTTCTCTCTCCTACTCTCTCTGCCCCTCCTCTGTGCACACCCATTTTTTTCTCTCTCTCAAAATACGTGTTTTCAAAGAGATAATTATTGAAATAATATCATGTCATCTATCTATCTATACACACAATACAATATAGTCTAAAATCATGCCACATACAACTCATAGTTTCATAGTCTGAGAACTACTGGAGGCCTATAAAACTGCTGTCGGTCTTACAGGGAGATTTCCACAGAAAAGTGAGCAGTATTGAATATACTCAGTGTAAGTTTCATGTTTAGGTGACAACCTAAAGAGTCCAAGCATTTATAATATGATTCATGTGCCTTACGTTTTTAATATTAGAACTCGAGTCTCCGTATTCCAAATCTGCTATTTTATCAATTATGTCACCATGTGTAGAATGCCCTTTTCACCCCACTTACTTTTTGAAATATATGTATTAAAATTGTTATTAACACAGTTTTTATGAGAATGCAACCATTATCCACATAAAAATAATTACGTGGAAAGAGCCCAGCTGGCAAGTCAAGTTACGCTTTTGAATTTTTTGCATTTATAACCCACAGAAAGCCCCAGTTGTTTGGTTTGTTTAAATTATGTCTCAGGAAGCAACGAAACTTGACATTTGTAGATGAGAAAGATAAATTTTCAATTAAATTATTAACTTTTGGCTATCTAGTTTGTAATACAATTTATAATTTTCCTGAATGCAATCAATATAATTAAGGACTATTCATCCTTTGACTATAATAATATACCACACATTTTTCTTTCCTTTTTTTAATGTTTATTTATTTTTGAGAGAGAGAGAGACAGAGAGAGAGCTTGTGCGAGTGGGAGAGGGGCAGAAAGAGGGAGACAGAGGATCCGACGTGGGCTCTGTGTTGACAGCAGAGACCCCTACGGGGGGCCCAAACTTTTGAACTCAACGAGATCATGACCTGAGCCAGAGTAAGACACTTAACCAACTGAGCCATCCAGGCACCCCCTACACATTTTTCAAAAGAAAGTAAAACTGTTCTACAGGATCTAATCGTTAAAAGGAATACAGAATAAGAGGTGATTTTAGCTACTTTCCCCGGAATTCTTCCACATGTGCTTAAATAAGCATTTAATGGCAATTGAAATTGGTAGATGTTCCTGTTGTGTTGCCTTTGGCGGTGAAGAATGAGTAAGCCTACAAAATGCTATCTAGGGGAGTGTTGAACTGTTGAAATTTGGACTTAATTTAAAGGAGCTGCAGTGCGGGCTTGTTGATCGATAAAAATACTCTTCATTTCCAAAATTCAAGAAGTCCACACTTCTGCACCACACTGTACAGAAATAGCACATTGAGCCAAGGCACCTGCCACTTGATCCAGAAATACTTGACTCCACACATTCATTCATTCATTCATTCACTCACTCACTCTGCACTGGGGCAAGCACAATCTCTACGGTACCTGAATCACTTCGTGAATGGCTCTCATTTAGAATCATTTTGTGCGCTAAGTACAGCTGTGATATTGATCTTTATGTATATTTAATGAGAGGACTAAGCCATTGGGGGTTTACCCCACTCAGATGTGTCTTAGCATGTCCAATGATGTTTGTGCTTTGTTTCTCCAGAGCTAACCTCCCACCTCCCCCCAAAAGATTGTGACCACCATGTGAAATTACCAGCTAAAAGAAAGAAATGAAAAGTTAACTAGAAATTATCCTCTTTAAAACATTGACAATTTCAGTTTTTAGAAAACCATTTCTCCATAATCTTTGCCTTACAATGTTGAAAGTGTTGACATTTTTCTTTGGTGAAAGAAAATAAATCCCACAGCTGTAAAGATTTAAAATTCTAATGATTTCATTATTTGAGAAACTGTATTTTTCTTTCTTCCTTTTAATTAAAACTTAAATATTATTTTTTCTTTAATGTTATAAAGAGGGATTTTTATGTGTGTCTCTCTTAGAAAAAAATAAAATCAGACAGCACATCGGATCATGTAACTGTGTAATAAAATGATCAATTAATGTGCATGTTAAAGTTTCGGAGCTATTAATGCTAGATCTTATTATAACCTGTGTGCATAATAATAGGCTTTATTGAACTTTCCATGTATTTTTTTCTCACATCAGCAATTTAAAATGAAATTATTCCTCAAGGTAGTCTGGAATTGTTTCTTTCTCATATTTCTTAGAATTTAAAATACTCTCAAAGTGCTGTACCTTCTCAATTCCTGTGATTCCCTGCTATGGCGTAGCTGGGTCTTGTTATTTCCTGGGACAGACTAATATCTCCTTTACCCCTACAAACAGTCTCAATAACTAGTTGTCATCTTCAATATATGTTCTAAATTTATTGGGCCATAACATGTACTGAGGTCAGTACTTTGCTACACGGTAGGGAACCCCAAAGATGAGACTGACAGAGAATCAAGACTGAAGCACAAGTTACACAATAATCACAGACAGTTTTATAAACTGATATTGCAGATGTTTTGCGACTCACTAGATCGTCTTATATTTTCTACATCAACTTTTCTTCTTGAGATCTGCTAAACTCAAGGTAGCCTGAATGTATATTCTAGAAAGAATAGCCTTAATTAGTAGCCACAACATTGAAATTTAAAAAATCGTTTTATTGAAAAGGAAATATATAGCTGCACTTCAATAGTAAAGTAAAGTTTCTGGAAGTTGTGCTTCCTTTATCCTGTGGCTTCAGAAGTAACTTTACCACATATGATGATTCATCAGAGGCACAAACACTTCAGGTCGAGAAGCTTTAAAGGTGATGTACAAAAGATGAACTGCCTTGAATATTTTATCAGAAGAGTTACAACTCAAAAGAAAAGGAGGAAATTAACCTTCTGTGGCCACGTTTAGCAAGTGAGCATCCAGACTATACACTTTGATAATCCTTAATAGTTTGAAAAAAATATTAATATGGGAAAAGCAGAGTTATAAAGAAAAAGTCACGAGAGTACTCCGCCGAGACCATTTAGATTTAAGTGTTCTCTCTTGAATTGGCTGTTTGACCTTGGAAAAGTCCTAGCCTTTCCTTTGTACCACTCTCCACTCTCCCTCTGTTAGAGTGAGTGAATGTCCTCTGTGGTCCTAGTTTTGCCATCCTGTAATTCAAAATTGTACCGAATTTCTTGTCACTTTACTGCACTCCACTTTGAATTAATGAACACGGTAGAGCGGCAATGATCCCTAAGTGCCAAGTTCACCGCAAAAAAAGGCCTCAGCACTGTGATTGTATTTATTTTAATGGTCATGAGTGAGAGAGAGAGAGTGAGACAGGGCAGGGAGGGGCAGAGAAAGAAGGGAACAGAGGATCTGAAGTGGGCTCTGTGCTGACAGCAGAGAGCCTGATGCGGGGCCCGAACTCACAAACCACGAGATCATGACCTGAGCCAAAGACAGACACTTAACTGACTGAGCCACCCAGGCGCCCCAGCAGTGTAACTGGAAAATATGTTTTGACTGCCTGCAATTTTTCGGCTGCTACAAAGGGAAGAAGCTAGCATTTATTGAGTTACTACAACATGCCAGTCATTGCATATTCCACAATAAGAAAGAAATGACTCAACATTGTTCCTTATAAATGATTTAGGAGCAAAGTCTGTAGAATGGAATTACATATGAAACACTTTAAAACTGGGAAGCAGCAATGGAAAACCTGAATCTTCAGTCAAAGTGATGGCCAAGGTGGAAAAGGAGTAATGGAAATCTTTCAGAGAAGATGCATTTTGAGCTGAATCTGGGGAGAAGATGACAGCTAAGCAATAGAAGGAAGGAAGGAAAAGTAGACGTGGAGGTGGGGAAGTAATAAAAAATACAGTTGAAGTAAATCTGCAGTTCAAGAATTTTGAATGAAGTAGTGGGATGAAGAAGTTGGCAACATGCAGATCATAGTTAAGTTCTTGAAATCAATCCATACTGTGTAAATAACCCACTATGTTTGGAGGACACATAAGTCTATATTGAAAACTTACAAAGAGCGAAGTTCAAGCCAGGTACCATGAAAGATACAAAGCATCTTAAATATAATCCTGGCACCTAAGATATCTCTGATCTAGTAGAAGACCCAAGGCATGCAGACATTGAAGGGTAATACGACTAAATTTTCTAGAAAGAAGATACCAAAAGAAGACATGTCTTGATATTTCACGAGACCTTACCAAATACAAAATTTGGATAGTGCTACTACAATTCAGAAAAGAAAGAGATCACTGAGCCGGCACCATGAGATTAAAAAAGAAATTAACAGCATGGTGTCTGACCACCGGGAACTTATAACTTTTAAACATCTACTTCATCAACACTTAGAACTGTTCAACCCCTTCCTTCCCCCTCTCTACCCTTTTATTTCTGTTTTCCATTAGCTGAGTGATGACGGCATTGCCATTTACATCAGCACTCAGCATCTATTCTCATCTTTTGCTAAAACATTGGGTTTAAATACATACAAAAGAGCAGCAGGAGACTTGAAAAAGATCGACTTTATATATATATTTTTTTCTTGTGTGAAAGTCTAAAAACAGAAACCAGGATAGAATCTAGAAAAGAGAAGGAGGGTAGAAGAGTCACTCTTTTCATCTTTAATGCATTAGGCAAGACTCTGCATTGTCTTTATCTGTATGTGAGCAAATTGTGGATACAGTTTTTCTTCTAAGTTTTCAGGGGCAGCGAGGATTGTTGCAGGGGTTCAGCTTTCAAGTGTAAATACATGACCCCCAACCTTAATTTGAAATATTTTCCCTAAATATGGATCACATTATATTAAAGCTCGAAGGGACATTGGAGATCCAAAGGTACTCTTCCTTCTGTCTATATATGAATCCCAGAGATATTAAATGATTTGTTCAAAGTCTCAAAATTAGTTGAGAATAAGCCAGTAGTGGAACTTGAGTTTTTGATGCCCAATAGTTTTCTCTGTCCATAAAACTAAGTGACGGTTTCTTCTTGGAATTTAGCACCAGGAAAGGTTTTGATCTCACCCAATATATAAACATGCCCAAGCCCTGTTTTGGCCTCTACTTAACCCAGGGCTTAATTTAATGCTCAAGTGAGTAAAGCACATTTCTTGTACAATAAATTGCTCTTTCCTTTATATAATTTCTGATTTTCCTGAGTATATTTCAGATTTCATTATAGAGTAATACATATTCATTCTGGAAAATCTGGAGAACATGTCCAACTATAAAGAAGCAATAAAAGTTCCTCTAATCTCACCACTCATATTACGTACTTCATTTAAGCTAACTTTCTGTGTGTGTTTTAATTGTGAACTGCCTTGAAATAGTTTAAGAAGTAGGACGAGATTATTTATGAACAAGTTTGTTTTATTAAGCAGAAATTACATCACCTTGCTTTTCACAAATATTCACCAACATGTTAATACGTGTAGACCATTTAGCTTAACAAACAACCAACTAGAGCCCTCTTTAAAAACATGTTTGTCCTTCTAGAGGAGAAAGCAGGAAAAGACCTCTCTGATCTCAGCCGTAGCAATTTCTTACTTGACACATCCCCAAAGGCAAAGGAATTAAAAGCAAAAATGAACTACTGGGACCTTATGAAGATAAAAAGTTTCTGCACAGCAAAGGAAACAACCAACAAAACTAAAAGGCAACCAATGGAATGGGAAAAGGTATTTGCAAATGACATATTGGACAAAGGGCTAGTATCTAAGGGCCAAAATCTATAAAGAACTCACCAAACTCCACACCCGATAAACAAATAACCCAGTGAAGAAATGAGCAGAAAACATGAATAGACACTTCTCTAAAGAAGACATCCGGATGGCCAACAGGCACATGAAAAGATGCTCAACGTTGCTCCTCATCAGGGAAATACAAATCAAAACCACACTCAGATATCACCTCACGCCAGTCAGAGTGGCCAAAATGAACAAATCAGGAGACTATAGATGCTGGAGAGGATGTGGAGAAACGGGAACCCTCTTGCACTGTTGGTGGGAATGCAAATTGGTGCAGCCACTCTGGAAAACAGTGTGGAGGTTCCTCAAAAAATTAAAAATAGACCTACCCTATGACCCAGCAATAGCACTGCTAGGAATTTCCCCAAGGGATACAGGAGTACTGATGCATAGGGGCACTTGTACCCCAATGTTTATAGCAGCACTCTCAACAATAGCCAAATTATGGAAAGAGCCTAAATGTCCATCAACTGATGAATGGATAAACAAATTGTGGTTTATATACACAATGGAGTACTACGTGGCAATGAGAAAGCATGAAATATGGCCCTTTGTAGCAACGTGGATGGAACTGGAGTGTTATGCTAAGTGAAATAAGCCATACAGAGAAAGACAGATACCATATGGTTTCACTCTTATGTGGATCCTGAGAAACTTAACAGAAACCCATGGGGGAGGGGAAGGAAAAAAAAAAAAAAGAGGTTAGAGTGGGAGAGAGCCAAAGCATAAGAGACTCTTAAAAACTGAGAATAGGGGCACCTGGGTGGCTCAGTCGGTTGGGCGTCCGACTTTGGCCCACGTCACGATCTCGCGGTCTGTGAGTTCGAGCCCCGCGTCGGGCTCTGGGCTGATGGCTCCGAGCCTGGAGCCTGCTTCCGATTCTGTGTCTCCCTCTTTCTCTGCCCCTCCCCCGTTCATGTTCTGTCTCTCTCTGTCTCAAAAATAAATAAACGTTAAAAAAAATTAAAAAAAAACCTGAGAACAAACTGAGGGTTGATGGGGGGGTGGGAGGGAGGGGAGGGTGGGTGATGGGTATTGAGGAGGGCACCTTTTGGGATGAGCACTGGGTGTTGTATGGAAACAATCTGACAATAAACTTCATATATTGGGAAAAAAAACATGTTTGTCCTGGAGAGATGGAAGTCCAGGGCAGGGCAGGGGCATGGGAGCCTGCCCTGGGCTCATAGTGAAAGGTTATAGAAGTAAATAAGATTCTGTAGCTTGAAATTTTTGTGATTTAAAGGATGTACACATTATTAGAAAGTATCTATTCAATAATTTGATAAGAGAAGTTTGGATCACATACCAACTCCTCCCTTCATTTTCTGCCTGTAAATGATCAGTCCAACAGTATTAGGGGAAAACGCTCAGAATATTCTTTAAGTTCAAATTTGTGTGGCTTATAAATCCATAAAAGTGCACACACACACACACACACACACACACACCCCTACATTCAAGATATCAATGAACCAGGGAAAGAAGAAAAGATAGGATAGCAAAAGGAATGGTAATGAAGGAGCCATGAAGTCAGTGTCGACACTTACTATGAGGAGGACCTGCCATAGAATAATTTTTTTCATTCATTTGTTCATTCAGTCATTCATCAAACATTTTTATATACATCTTATGCCAGATACTTTAAATAAAAGATTGGATAAGACATTCTCCTTAAGATAATAAGACTTCAAGAATGGCTAACACCAACAACAGGTGTTGGTGAGGATGTGGAGAAAGGGGAACCCTCTTACACTGTTGGTAAGGATGCAATTTGTCAGCTACTCTGGAAAACAGTATACAGGTTCCTCAAAAAGTGCAAAATAGGACTACCCTACAATCCAGGAACCGCACTAGTAGGTATTTACCCAACAAATACAAAAATACTCTTTCAAAGGAAAATATATGCACCGCAATGTTTATAGCAGTATTATCTAAAATAGCCAAATTATGGAGACAGCCCAAGTACCCATCACTGAAGAATGGATAAAGAAGATGTGGTATATATACAATGGAATATTACTCAGCCATGAAGAAGAATGACGTTTCCATTTGGATGGAGTTAGAGAGAATTATGGTAAGTGAAAAGAGTTGGAGAAAGACAAATACCCTAAGATTTCACTGATAGGTGGAATTGAAGGAGCAAAACAAACGAGCAAAGGAAAAAAAAAGAAAAGAGAAAGACTAGTAAACTAAGAAACAGACTCCTAACTCTAGAGAACAAACTGATGATTACCAGAAGGGAGGTGAGTGAGGTGATGGGTGAAATAGGTGATGGGGATTAAGGAGTGCTTTTGTTGTGATGAGCACTGGTGCTGCACGGAAATATTGAATCTCTCTCTTGTACACCTGAAACTGATATGACACTGGATGTTAACTGACTTGATTTGAAATCAAGAAAATAGCACTTCTGCTTAAGAAAAAAAGATAACAAAACTTTCAAAGCTCAGTGGGGCAAGAGACAGAAGAGATAGAGAAATAAACTAATAAATATAAAGTAATACATGGCAAAATGATTGAGATGATAATTGTGATAACGAATATTTATTCTTTCAACAAATATTTACATGTCTACAATGTGCCAGAGACCACGTTAGTCACTGGGAATACAATGATGAGTAAACAGTGGACACTGTCTTAGTCAATTTCTGTGTCTTTTCTCATTTGTCCCTCACACTTGCTCTGTGACATGTCTGTTGTTTTAATTCCCATCAGATTCCAAAAAGACAAGTAACTTACTTAAAAGCACAGAAGTAAAAGTAGGCCGGATTATATACAACTGATATACAACAGCTGTTGTGAAAGCAGAATGACTCCATTTTAAGGGGCATCCAAATTAGGCTGGAGTAGAACGTGGGTATGTGTATATGTTAGTCATGCGAAAGAGGTTTAAAAAGTGCTTTCCAGGAAGTGAGAATAGTATGATCAAAGTCACAGTCTCTTGAAGAACACTGCATGTTTTGGGAACCTCTAGGAATTTTGTTTTCCTTGAACAGAAAATGTATGATGAGAAATGCATCATGAAGGGAAAAGCCGAGCTCAGGACATAGACCTCTGACCTTACCCCCTAGGCAGCACGAGGACTGACATGATCAGATTTACCTTTAATGAGATCAATGGCTTTGAGGCAGAAAAAACTTCAGGCAAGGAAACCACTTAGGAGGCATGGCAGGGGTTCCCACGAGTCATGGAAAAGACCCAAACTAGGACATTGACTCGATGGAGAAATTAGAGAGTCTTCAGGATATAGTTAGGAGATAAAATAAAGGCCTCAAAATTTGATGGATATTGGGACTAAGATACAAGAAGGATGTCTCTCTGGGGACTTATTTAATGATGCATACAAAAGTTTATGTGGGAGAAATACTCAAAGTGTAATGAAAAGCCCATGGTTGGACATTGTCAGATGCTTAGAGGAGAGGCCTGGGCTTCAGATAAATATTTTGAAAGTGTTCTCATAGAGAAGATATTTAAGATATGACAGTTACTGACATGAAAATGTTCAGTAATCTAGGTTATAGAATCTTGAAGAACATGGGAATATGAAGACAAGTTGAAGGAAAGGATTTTTTTAATGAAAATGAAACATTCAACAGGTACGATCTTTTTGTTCAAGACAAGAAAATTGGCTCTCTTAGAAATTTATGGAGGAGCTCAGTCGGGTAAGCGTCCGACTTTGGTCAGGTCATGATTTCACTGCTCGTGGGTTCAAGCCCCATGTCAGGCTCTGTGCCGACAGCTCAGAGCCTAGAAGCTGCTTTGCATTCTGCTTCCATTTTTGTGCCCCTCTCTTGTTCACGCTCTGTCTCTCTCTCTCTCAAATATAAAATAAAAACACACAAAAAATAAATTTACGGAATAGAGAGTTTTAAGAAAGAATTAATTGGCCGAGTCAAATGCGGGGAAAAGAAATCAGGAATATATGGGCTGAAAAATGTCCATTAGCCTAGACAACTGGGTAATCAATGACTTCAAAAGAGACACCTCGGTAGAATGGTTGAAGAAAAATCCAGATTATAAAGTGTTGATGAGGGAGGTAAGAAAATGGTCATGGTGATTATAGGCTAATTTTCAGGAAATCTGCCTGTGAAGGAAACCTGAAAGATTACATTGATCAGGGAAGGGCATTTATTAGGATCACAGAATCTAGAATATTTACATATTAAGAGAATAAACTAGCAGAGAAACACATAGGAGAGAAGGGCTTGACAAATGAAGCACAGTTCTAGAATTATGGGGGTTGTGTGATACTTTTGCAGAGAACACTTCATCTTCTGGGACAAAAGGAAAGATGGTTGGATGAATGAAGTTATAAAATCACTGGCAGATGCAATAGCAGGAAATTAAGGGAGCTTACCTTTAAGATCTGATGAAATTGGGGCAGCAGTATTTTGCAAGAGGCCTGAGGAGAGTGTTGAAAACTTTGGATAAGCACTAAGAGACATGATGTTAAATTTCCTGTAACAGACTATTTGCAAGGTGGTTGGGTTTAATAAATAAATAAGGCAAATATTAGCTCCCGTTTTCACTGTCCCCCCTCCTGAAGAGGCTCACATTCACTGAGTGGCAAGGTGGTCTGGATTGTCTGGCTGTGTTACTTGACTATTGTGAAAATTTACCGAGTGTTGAGGATGCTATTAGATAAATCCCTGTACTCCTAGGAATCAGTGATCCACCTATTACCCAAGGTCCTTTGTAGTCGCCTAAGTTCCTAAGGGGAGAGTCTATACAGGACAGCCTAAAATAATAATAATAATATCTTGTATTTATAGAGCTCTTATTATAATTTCGACACCATTCTATGTTTTTTATATTATTAACTCATTTAATTATCACAAAGTCCAAGGTAGAGTATTATTATTTCTCTTTTGTAGAGGAGGGCTTACACAGTGTTTCCCAAGTTCTCTCTTGTATAGGTGAGACAGACCATATGCATAACTGTCAATGAATTTATCTTAATCTCTCAACACCAAGCTAGTATTTTCCCTGCCTTAAATCACCACAGGGCCAGGTGCCAGGCAACAAAAAACCACCCCTGTAGCCTAAAGCCCACCGGAACTATTCAAGCTAGCCAATCTTAAACTCTGCCCTGCGTTCCCACAGAAATCCCAATGAAAGCTGTGTAAGAGCTCCCCTTACTCCTGTTTCTGCTTTCTGGCTAAAATCCGGTATTCCTCCTGTGGTTCTGCGTAGTGAGTCATATCTCTCATTTCTAGGGTAAATGTAAGTAACATTAAATTTCTCTTTCAGTGGCATGGGCTTCTGTGTTGTCACTTTTTTTTTAATGTTTATTTTTTTTTTGAGAGAGAGAGAGAGAGAGAGAGACAGAGCGTGAGTGGGAGAGGGGCAGAGAGAGAGAGGGAGGCACAGAAACCGAAGCAGGCTCCAGGCTCCGAGCTGTCAGCACAAAGCCGGATGTGGGGCTCGAACCCACAAACCCGTGAGATTATGACCTGAGCCGAAGTCTGGTGCTTAACCGAATGAGTCACCAGGCGCCCCTCTGTTGTCACCTTTATAAATTAAGACTGGGCACAAAGTAAATTGTATTTTATCACCCTTTTCAAATTCGGATAGTCATGTGATTCATTTTAACCATTAAGTTGTGAGTAGAGGTTTTAAAACACAGTGCATGTTCTGTCAGATTATCTTTTTCTTATCAAGGAAAACACATTGTGAGCACAGCTTCCATCAATCTGGACTCTAGTAATGAGCAGAAGTACTTGCCAAGCATGTCAGAAATGTAGTGTGAGCAAAAAATAGCATTGCTGGAATAAGCCACTGAGATTTTATATTTTTATTGAAGCATAATCTAGATTATCCTGACTGTGATCATAACTTTGGAGGTTTTTGCCAGAATATTCCTGTATGTATACACATTGAGAGTATTTGGGGAAGAGGAGGCAGTGACCGACCAAACCACCAGAATCCAGTTTGGTAGGACAACACAGCAGGACAACTCAAAAGCATTAGTAAAAGAAATGAATCAACTTGATTTTCCTTCTGAGCTTCTAGAGTCATTTATATTTAGAAGGAAACACTCAGAAGCCATAGGTTGTGACAGGTTATTAATACATGAGTGTGTTCTGAGTTAATAAGACCATACATTGTAACAGTGAACGATATTTATCGTATGTAAAGAACTTTGAATTAGATGTGCTAGAAGACAAGAAGAAAAAAAAAGGAGAACTAGATGATTGTAACAATCCCTTATATCCTGTGCCACACATTACAGGTTTCAAAGATTTTTCAGAAATATTTTCTTCTACTCAGGGAAGAAAGTAGGGAAAGTATTACCCCAGTTTTACAGATGAGGAAGCAGAAAGTCACAAAGATTAAATGAGTTGCCCAAGGTAGTGTCAAAGTCACAAAGGGTAGGGGCGCCTGGGTGGCGCAGTCGGTTAAGCGTCCGACTTCAGCCAGGTCACGATCTCGCGCTCCGTGAGTTCGAGCCCCGCGTCAGGCTCTGGGCTGATGGCTCAGAGCCTGGAGCCTGTTTCAGATTCTGTGTCTCCCTCTCTCTCTGCCCCTCCCCCGTTCATGCTCTGCCTCTCTCTGTCTCAAAAATAAATAAACATTAAAAAAAAAATTTTTTAAAAAAAGTCACAAAGGGTAGAGACAAAACTAAAACGCAACACATGAGTAGATGCTCTTTCATACCCACCTACAAATCAAAATAGCTACTGTTCTTGAGGGCTAAAATCCTTGCTGCCAGAAAATGTTTAATAACGTTTTCAAAGCCTATAGTCAAATACACGAACATCAATGGAGTATTTGTTTGTGCCATGGTATTGAATGAATGCTGTAATTCCAAAATGGATGTGAAGAAGACTTAAACTATCAAACAGATGTGGGGATTCTGAAGCCCTTTTTCAGTCTGATCCAGACTGAAAAGACAGCCTGAAATGCTGAGATGTTTGAAACCTGAGGAGTTCCCACGTAAAATGTTAAGTAGGTCCTGTATGCAGAGGGCAAGGAGAAACCAAAGAAAAAGGCGGGCCACTCCAAATTGGAAGGTAGCATGTTTGACAAGCAAGGGAACTTACATAGGAGGCTTGTCTTGAGCAGTTGCAAAATGAGTAGGTGCCCGCATATATAAAAAAAGTTTTTATAGAGGCCTTAACTGTGGCTTAGAAGCTTGCTCTCTTAAGAGCCCGCTCCAGGCTGTGTGGGAAAGGTAGGCAGAAAGTACTTTACAAAGATAGGGGAAGCAGAGAGGAGCGTCAGACTTGAAGTCAACCAGTGGTCACATCCTCTTGATGACCTCCACCAACAGGAGAGAATCGACATGAAATCAACATGAAAGAAAACAGTAACAATTGCCATTCACACATGGTTTTAGGTCTCAGGTGATTTCAGCGTGTATTTTTACTTGTGTCTTAACATTTTCCCTCTAAAAATTTTTTGACTTGAGCCCAGATCTTGTACCCCTATATCCTAAACTCTTAGGGAAATATTTAGAATTAGTGAAATTGATGTGGAGATTTTAACATACGGACTTCTGTCCCCTGCCACTGAATCTGGATTCTGTGCCTGCTTTAGTTCTAGAAATTTCTGGACAAGGTTTTAAGAAACTGGTAGCTCCTAATTCCTAACTCCTGGGATATTTACTCAATATCCCTAGATCCCAAGATCAGAGTGGTGATGATAATCTTAAGAGGATCCAGGCTTGGATATGATTTTAGGGCAGGAATCTTGTCATTTCCAGCACGCTCCCTCAGTACATAATAGGTACTGGAGAAGAGACTAAGACAGTGAGTAAGAAATGCTGGTCTTCACCTCTTCACCCCGCCCCCCTCCCCCCCCCACCCGCCATAAAACGGAGGCTTTCTTTGGGTTTCCATTCTTAAGCCCCTCTTGTCTAGTTTCCTGCAAGTGATTTCACGCATCCAGCAATGTAGAGCAAGCCCATGAGGCAACAAAGACACACACAGCGCTACAGTGCAAATTTCATGAACCCGAATCCTGCTTTACACCGAATGTATTTCATTCGGAACTTCAAGCTACTTGACGCGAGGCGGTTTTCAGGCTTTTACATCGACAGCAGCAGTCTGGGTTTTCTGGGACGCAATGCACCGCCCAAACAGAAGCAGAGGCTCCCCCTTCTTTCTCTCCCCACTCTGCCCAAGACGGAGCCAACAGAGCCACCCTTAGTCTTCTCCGCGCGCCGCGTGGGGGACACCGCCCACGCGAGCCCGGCTTCCGCAAAGCACAGCTGGCTGCGGACATAAGGATTGCAGGGGAAGGGTGGGAGCGGCCGGGCGGGCAGGCGGCGGGTTCGGCTGGGCGGGAGACCCCGCGCCAAAGGCCTGACCTCTGGATTTGCCGCCCCGCGCCGCCCACTCAGGAATCCCCTCCCCGGCCCCCGCACCCCCCGCCCCGCCAGCTGCACGCGGCGGCCGGATCTTCTCGAATTTCAACACAAAGGGAATCCTCGGCCGCAGGAAGTGCATCACGGCGAAAGAGGGACCGGGGGCGGGGAGAGGGGGATGCTTCCCTCCCTCAATACACCCCCGCCCTCCCGGAACCCTGGGCCGCCGTGACGAAACCCTCAGGGTCCCCTCTTCGCCCCAGGAGCCTGGAGCAAACAAGGGCCCCCCGCCCCCCGCCTCGCTACCAACTCTAGTGGGAGGCGAGTTCCCAGGCGGCGGGGAGGCGAGCTGCCCCTCGCCGAAGCTCACACACCTGTTCGCTTCCCCCCCCCCTTTCTTTCCGGGTGCGCCAGCACCTGGGCTTACGTTTTTGTTTTGTGTTGCTTTATCCCTGGGCTCTCAACTTTTCCCGTCACGTCTCCTTACTTCCAGGGTTTTCTGTAGAATCCCAGCTCGGGTGTCCTCCTCCACGCCCGGCGGGGCTGCGCCCCAGGTTTTCCTTGGCAGAAGGTTAGCAGACCGGGAGTCCCCGCATGAGCAACGGGGAGAAGGACAGGGAGAGACCGCTTTCGTTTTCCATGACACCTGCCGTTCCTGGGACTCGCGGCCGGGCTTTCTACCCGGAGGTTCCAGTATCGGCGGAAGCGTAGCCTTTGGGTGGGGATGTGGGGTTGTTGAGGGGCGGGTGGGGGCGGTGGGGTGGTGGAGAGGGGGCAGGCTGGGCTGATTGGTGTTGAAGTTGTTTTTTTACAAGGCAACCTTACAGGGTTTACTTACATTGTATTTTGCAAATCAATAAAAACAAAACTTTTCTAGTAATGTTTTATGTACATTTCACCAGGGAGTGAGAAACCATCATTGTCCATTAAAAAAAAAAAAAGCGCTTTTATTATTTTCTTTTAGTTAAGAATGGATTGGGGAGACCAATGGCAATTTGGGGAAAGGTGCCGAAACACCCCCTTTTTGAGCCCGGCAAGGAGAGTTGGAAAAACCCGGGAGCTTTGGACTAGTTTTCAGGCGGAAAGACCCGGGTGACTGGGGAGGGGGCCGCGCAAGTAACTCCAAGCTGCCCTGCTCCAATCGCGGGCACTCAGGTGTGCCGGAAGGGGGCCACCTCCCCCTGGGGCGCCAGGCTGCCTCAGCGCCCTGGGACACCACTGGGGGAACTGCCCCCTCCCAAGCTCCAGGCCGTGGCCGGGTACCTGCCCCAACCTGTCTCCTCCCCTTCTTCGGTACCACACCCACGGGACTCCGGTCTCCCCGGGAGAGGGACGGAGCGGGAACAAAGGGGTCTTTGTTCACTGGCTCCTGGGGGGTGGGAGTCGTGCTCGCGCGCGTTTCCCCGCGCCCCTTGGAAACGGGGAGGCTCGGCGCCACCCGGCCTCGCCCTGCGGCGAGCGCCGTCCTCCGCGACCCCAGCGCCTGAGGTCAGGGCGCGGCGCCCCGGGCCAAGGCGGGCTCTTCCCGAGCGGGCGGGGTGGGAGGCGAGGCGGCGCTCGGCGGGCACTGCCGCCCGCGGAGGGACGGTGGGGGGTTCCGGCAGCTGGCGGAGGTGGAGGGGGCGGGAGAGGGAGCCTGCGCCGGGCTGAGCCTGGAGGTGCGGGGCGGGCTCGCCGAGCGCTCGCGGAGAGGCTCCTGCCGGAGCAGCGGCGGCTGGAACGCGCACCCTCTCTCCTTCCATCCTCCACCGCCTGATCAGCCCCAGCACCGCGCCAAGTCCCCCTCCGCTGCCGTCAGCACGCTCCCCTTCTCCCTTCTTGGCACTTTCCTATTGAACCATCCGTCTGGACAAACTTTGATGGAGAATTTCACACCACGCTGGAAAAATGCCGGTTATGAAAGGATTACTGGCGCCCCAGAACACCTTCCTCGACACCATCGCCACCCGTTTTGACGGAACACGTAAGTCTTGCACTTCGACGAGTTGTATGGTATTTTCTGAGAATGATTTTCCATGTACAGATTACTTTCTCTCCCACCTTCTTTTTTTTTTTGCACCAGCGGAGTGAAATTCCTTCCGTTTTTGCAGAGGTGTCTTTTGTGCGGAGACATTTCCTTCCACCCATGGTTAGGTGTAGTATTAACACTTTGGATTGGTGTAGTTGGCCCCCTTGACTTGCTGGGTTTGTGAGGGCTAGAAAAGAGCCTGAAGATCGATGCCCATGTTCACTGTGGGACCTGTATTTTGGTACCTCTTTATGGAATTGTTTTTCTTTTTAATGCATTTTATGGGGTGAAAGTGGGAATGCCCATGTTACTGAATTCCCTCCTTATCTTTTTAGAGTTTCAAGTCTGTCTAGATTATGGGGTGAGTTTGTAATGTTATGCTCCCATGAGCATAATTCCTTCAGGTCTTTCGGATAGGCATGATTTCCCATCAGAGTTCAAGAAATTCAAACCAGAGTCAGGATTGCCAAGTGTAAGCTGTCTGTAGAATTTGAAGCGTTGTGAGTTTGTCAGAATCTTGATTCCTGGTTTTATGCTAGAATAGCGCACCTCTCATTCCTGAAATTATCCTAACCCTTTAGGAGAGACTATTGGGAAGGGAAGAGCTGGACATTATAAAGGCACATCTGATCATATGAGAAAGTGTAGACATTTTTTTCTTTGAGGGAGAGTATTATTGGACGTTTAGCTGGTTTAAGCTACAGTTGAAAATAAGGATATGGTGTTGTGTGAATGCTTGTAGATTGTTGGGAATCACCTGCAAGTTGTTCTCTTTCAGGACCACGGTCAGGTCCCCGTTCCTTCCCAGGCTTCTCAAGCTCTCCTCATGAGCCCGTTGGTCTTCCCAACAGGCTTAGGAGTCTGTACTTTTACCCCTGACAAGTTCTGTCTCTCAGTTGGTTTCACTATGAGTATCCCCACCTTCTTCCTAGCTTATGTTGCTTCTATGTGCCGTCTTTCCTTTTTCTGCCTCTTTCACAAAACTCCCAGAAAGTCATTTATTCTAAAGGCTTTTCTGTGGTTCAAGTACTATTGTTTTTTACTGTGATGGTATATTTCTTGGAGCTGACATGAGAGAGCACATCTAATTCTATTTCCACACCAGTAGTGTGTGTACACACACACACACACACACACACACACATGCACGCACACTGTGAAATATACACATGCACATATACTGTGAAATATACACGTTTCTATTATGTAGGGATAAAGTCCTGGACTTTGTGCTTTAGGAATAGTTGGAAAGTTTACATAGGAAGGAAATGAAGCATTTACTTGATTTTGTTTAATTTTAATTTTTG
This sequence comes from Herpailurus yagouaroundi, assembly GCF_014898765.1. Lineage (NCBI taxonomy): Eukaryota > Metazoa > Chordata > Mammalia > Carnivora > Felidae > Herpailurus > Herpailurus yagouaroundi. Next base: position 22,843,016 of record NW_024412400.1, on the reverse strand, counting down.
ATATCCACCCTACTCATGGTAGAAGGTGTGGATATTCTTCCAGTGTTTTAGCTTTAACCATTCTCTCCCCTTTTATATTCGACTTGTGTCATATTGGTGAAGTGCAGTGCAATTATATATGTGCCTTCTTTAGATAATAAGAGAAAATATTGTAATAAAACTTCTAGTCCCTGCCACTGCCATTACCTCCACCACCCAAAATCACCACTGCTGACTTCAACCATATGTGATTGAGGGTACTACTAATTATTTCCTTAGGAACTGATTAGTTTCATGTGAATGTTTCTTCTTGAAGTTGCAAATTTAAACCCCAAAGACTCAACAAGGATCCCAAAAGCATCTTTTGAAAATGAGGTAATTGATCAATGGTATTTGCTTATCTCATTGTCATTTAAAGTTGAATGAAGTGCAGTGTGTAGTGAATCATCCCAGCACAGCCCTGGGAATTACTGCAGCAATATATTTAGGTATGATTTACTAATGAGAGGGGTTTTCGATCATCAGAATGAGATACCTTTGCCTCTTTCTCTCACTGTAACATTTGGTAAGCAGAGGGCTAGTGAATAGCCTTTGTTTTTAAAACTAACCATTAACGTTAATAAAATGGAAGATTAGAAATTTTAAGTTCTTATTTAAGGAGACCATCATTATATACTAGCATTTAGAATAAAAATCACAAAAAAACCCAAAAATTGTTGGAGAACATGCTTGGTCTGTGCTCCACAGGGTCTGGGGGATTCCTGGAGGGAACCACTATGCATGCAATCAGTCTGAAAATCAGTGAAACAAATTTTAAAATGATGAGTAACATAATGGTTTACTTTGGCAAGACTTTTTTTTTTTTTTTTTACAACATCTAATGAATACCCATCCCAACAAACCCCACTCCAGGAAAGAGGATTGTATTTTTTCATTTACTTCTCTTTTGAATTGCAGGATGGTTTAAATAATCTGAAACTTAAAAAAAATACTTTAAATATATTTTTAGCCTCAAATTTTGCTGTATCTACAATCATGGACATACCATTTCCTTGGCTAAGTATTTTATCATATTCTGTTATGTTTCTGTGTTGACAAAATTTTAAGTGTAAGTACTATCCCTGTAACTCTTCCTATGATCATCCTTATTTCTCTTGATTTTTTATAGTATATATTTTCTTGTGCAAGTTAAAACTTTTTGCAAGATGAAACCATTTGTAAATTAGCAAAATTACCACCTGCCCAAATAAAAGCTCTCCAGAAAGTGAATAATGTTATTATACTTGAAATGTAATATGTTTTTTACTGGCACATTGTCTGCTTTATTTGTTAGGTATACTTTACAGTCATGTTAGTTTCTTATTTCATTTTATATTGGGTAATCCTGATGAAAAAATAAGAGAACAAACAATAATCCTGGCAAACCACCTTGCTAACTTAACCACCATACAGTGTTATCATTAGCCCTACTGAATTAATATTGTAATGGAAAATAATAAAACAAAACATCATTCAAAACTTCTCCCAGAAAAAAAATAAGTTTACAACAATAAAAGCTTATAACATAATCTTACTAATTTATTAGTTGAAATAGTATCACAGGGCAACATAAAAGAAGTTAACAATATATTTTATCACCTGGTGACACATTATTGTTTTATATAATAGGTCATTTCTTACTTTTAGTATTTAAGAAGTGAATTCTTTCTCAGGATTGAAAGACAATCATGAACCCTTAATTGGAAATTATTTTTTCCAATACGCAATTTTTAAAAACTATTGGAAAATATAAATCTTGTTATATAAAACTACTCTATAATACATTTACTTTTGACATATGTTCTTCTGGCTTCTGTTTAATTGAAGTGCAGTGAGAGTTAGAAAAACAGAACCTTGGGGCGCCTGGGTGGCGCAGTCGGTTAAGCGTCCGACTTCAGCCAGGTCACAATCTCGTGGTCCGTGAGTTCGAGCCCCGCGTCAGGCTCTGGGCTGATGGCTCAGAGCCTGGAGCCTGTTTCCGATTCTGTGTCTCCCTCTCTCTCTGACCCTCCCCTGTTCATGCTCTGTCTCTCTCTGTCCCAAAAATAAATAAACGTTGAAAAAAAAAATTAAAAAAAAAAAAAAAGAAAAACAGAACCTTGCACATTTTAATATCTATACCCTATTAGGACAAAAAAGTAATGCCAATGAATTTTTTTGACTCATTACATGTAACCACACTTCTCATTGGGAACACTCTAATCAGACAGACAGACAGACAGACACACACACACACACACACACACACACACACACACACAATGAATGTTAAAACATTATGATCTGTATCTAGTTTACTTTTCCCACATTTATTATGTCTAATATATTTTTAAAAATCTTTTCTGAGTAGACTTTTGTGCTAAGCACATGAATATAAATCTGGACAAAGGGAAAGTGTAGTAGAAAACAGGTAAGTACATATTTTAAAAATAGTTTTAGTACAAATATTTGGTACCATTCGAGAAGAACTCTTTTCTTTCCTTCATATAAAACTTTCAGAAGGAAGTGTCCATTTTCAAATATAATTAGTCTACATTTTCGTTTTTTTTATTAAAAAAAATTTTTTTTAATGTTTATTTATTTTTGAGACAGAGAGAGACAGAGCATGAACGGGGGAGGGTCAGAGAGAGAGGGAGACACAGAATCTGAAGCAGGCTGCAGGCTCCGAGCTGTCAGCACAGAGCCTGACGTGGGGCTCGAACTCACGGACCGCGAGATCATGACCTGAGCCGGTCGGATGCTTAACCCACTGAGCCACCCAGGCGTCCCTAGTCTACATTTTCATAGCTGTATATTAGCATACATTTTCCAGTCACGTTAAAATTTGGCCAGAATACTTCTCCTTTGGGGTTAGTGAGATAAGATTTAAGGTTTAAAGGAAGTTCGTAGCTCAATGGACTTTATCAAGGAGATTCCAAAGTATTCTGAATAACAGTGGTTTAGAAACTCATTCATATTTACATATATTTTATATACTCCTGTATAGACTGTTTAAAATGGTCCAAGGAGATTTTTTAAAATTGAAATGCTTCCTTTAGAGAGGCAATTGCAATGCTTTTTCTTTTCATCTTTCTTTTCTTCTTTTTTTCCATCTTTCTTTTCATGCTTTCATCAAATACATAGATTTCTTCACATCAGAAGCATAGAGAGAAGGGTAATGAACCCAGTGCTATAGGAGGAGGGAAGAACGAGGTGGGACAGTAGTGGGGATCTTCCTAAGTCTTTGCAGGCTTGTAGCTTGGAGAATATCAGCAAAGGCACTTAGCCAGTAAAAAAGAATGAGCTCCATTATGTATGGGTCTGTCTATAAAAGGCTATTACATGAAAACATTCAAGGAAATAGCTAACATTCTAGAGATACCTCTCCCAAATAGTTTATAAAGACTCTTTAAAAAATTTTTTTATATGCTACTAGTAGTCTCTTTTATTATTCTTTGTTTAGGGAGCCAGTTCCTTGTTAGTTTTCTTTTTCTGCGTAGTAAATTACCACAAGCTTAGTGGCTTATTATGTCATATCTTCTGTAGGCCAGACATCTAGGATTAACTAGGTCCTCTGCTCAGGGTCTCACAAGGTTGCAAACAGGTTGTCAGCTGGGGCTATGGTCTTTGCTGAGGCTCAAGGCCCTCTTCCAAGGTCGAGTGGTTGTTAGCAGAATTTAATTCCTTGCAATTTTATGATTGAGTCCTCCATTTTCTTGCTGTCAGATGGGGACTTTTCTCAGCAACTAGCAGCTGCCCTCAGTTTGTTGCCACGTGTCCTCTCTTATAGGCCCTCTCACAACCAGTTTACTTTTTCAAGAGCAGCAGGAGGGTCTCTCCTTTCAGAGTTCATCCAAGTCAGGCCTGCCCAGGAGAATCTTCCATTTGATCAACTCATAGTCAACTGATTATGGATCTTAATCACATCTCTAAAGTCATCTGTTCTGTCCACACTCAAGAGAAAGGGATCAAAGTGTATATACAAGGAGTTGAGAATCTTGGGAGCCATCTTGGAACTCTGTGTACTACAGTTGCTATTCATGCAAATCCCAGTGTTCTCACATTTGTTCTTCTAAAACGTAGATTTACTAAGCACGCTCTGTAATTCTGTATGCATGAAACCCTGCTGAGTTTACATCTGAAATCTTAGTGAATATAAGGCCCAACTTACCGGACGGAGGGTTTTGCTTCACATTTTGCCAAGGGCATAGGGGTAAACCTAGCCTAGTTGAGCTAGTCACATTTAGTCAGCTGTCCCATCAGACTCTCAGACTCCTCATCATCTACAAGTAACGTGGAAGATGTTAGATTATTTTCAGAATATTAACGCCAGTCTCTCAATAGGGTGCTCCCTCTTTACAGATAAGGAATGGGGTCTGTTAGTCTGTGTCTATGGATATCTTAGCCTTCACTGGATGGAAAACCAATCCAAGAATATAATATCTGCAAAGAACGATCTCCAGGACAGGTTGTCTGTCACACTCTAGACTGGGCTGCTTCCATCTTACTAACTTCTTAACCAGGCCTGTTTCTGGGCAAACCTTGTGAACTGCTTTGAAATGGGATGATTTCCATCCATTTCTCATGCTTCTAACCATGTTTTAGATTTAAGACACTCCCCACTATGCACTCTTGCATTGAGGTTGGCTGTGGTCAACTAAATAGTGTTCTTTATTTAAACTTCATTCTAGGTTTACTAAAAATTAGAAAGAGAGACAGAGGGGGAGAGAGAGGAGAGAAGTGAGAAGAGGGAGGAGGGAATTATTTATTCTCATTCCTTGACTTTGTAGATGAGTTCTTTACTCTATAGAGGGCTTATCACAGGAGTTCTCATAACTTCCATGCAGTGACCAAATTGTTTGATTTATAAGAAGTGGATTTATGTCTTGGGGCACCTGGGTGGCTCATTTGGTTAAGTGTCTACCTCTTGATTTTGACTCGGTCATGATCTCACGGTTTGTGCTGTTGCGCCCCCTGTGGGGCTCTGTGCTGAGAGTACCAAGCCTGCTTGGGAATCTCTGTCTCTCTCTGTCCATCCTCCTCCCACACATGTGCTCTTGTTCTTTTTCAAAAGAAACATTAAAAACAAGGAATTGGATTTATGTCTTTATCACACGTACATTTCTTTTAATGAATGAAACATACAAATAATAAGAAAAGCCTTATTATACAGTCCTTAAAAATATTAGATAATTTTGTTTTGACATCATTATATAGAGGAAAATTGATAACTAATATGTTAAAAATGGAAGTTACGCTCACAATGTAATTTTTTTTTAGGCTCTGGCTTTTGGTATCACCTATAGACCAAAGGCCAAGGCATGAACCCTCTTCTGGCATGAAAAAAAGCATTGAAGTCCTGAGTTACCAGTGTCTGGGATGTGCTAGACCCAACGCACTTTTAGAGTGGTAGTCTCTCTGATGAAATCTTTACTTTATTCATCAATAATCAATCATTCAATCATTTCTTCAACAATATTTAATATCTAATCATCACTGACTATATACAAAACCATTATACTAGGATCTTTGGAATAAATCGGGCTTGTCTTTCTCTCAAAGAGGATGATAAAAGTATGCAAAAATTACTGTAGTAAAGGTTGGAAATCTGTAAGAGTATTCAAGAGGTATAGGCAACGAATGGGCTGTGTACCACTGGATGAGAGAAGAAGAATTTCTGTGGGTGAATGATCTGAACGTTTTATATAATGATTATGACTTCTGGGTGGGAATGATTGGCACGCATATGATAAGGACAAAGACAATATTCTGTTTGCTCTGCCAATTTGTGTAGCATTGTCATTGAGGCTAACAGGGGGATCTTTAAGGATGCGAAGGGCGAAAGGTAAAGGCAGGAGGAGAAGGGAAAGTCAGTTAGGCTAGGCGTGGAATGTCTTTAAAGTCAGAGTGCTTTGTCACAGTAAGTCATCAGAGGTGATAGGTTAATATCTTGGTAGGAGTATAGTGCCATCTGTGCCTGATGTAAAAATTCTCAACCTTTCCATATTCCACAGGCTGACGTCCATCTTGAAACCTAAGGTGTTTCTTCTTGCTATCTCTTCTAAAAAATGCCTTTACACTTCAACAGGGGTCCCAGAGAATGCAGTGGAATTGATGTGTTCTTCCCTTTTTCTTCTTTTGCATGTATCTATCTTGCCCAGGGAGCTAACTCTCACCTCTTAGGAAAGGGAGAGATTGATTTCTGGCCACATAGCTGAGTACTCTTCTCCTCCAGGGCTGTGTCATACTATAGAATTATGCCTGTGGAGAATAAAAAGAATTGAGGGTGTGCTAGCATTCAGTCCTAGTCAAGTCGATGGGAGAAGTGCCAACAGTAAAAGGCACAGAATTGCAATTGCTGCAGAGATAGTTGGGTTCACCCTGGCAGTGTATATTTGCTGATATAGTCTAAATACGAAGTTTTAAATGCATTTTGGTTTAGCAGAGCCTACAAACAAAAAAAAGATGAGACTTCAACTTTACCTACGGCACAGTTCATATTTAGCAAGTGGAGCAATTGAAGAGCTTCTCAGTAATTTAAACAGTCAAATATAGTTCTTGGCTTATAAATTCCCTGGAAGATATGTTTTGGTTTTCTTTCTTAACTCTTAATGCAACTATCTATCTCCCTTAAACCCTTCAAAATTCACATGTCCCCAGATGAACTAATAATCTTTCCTAGTCTCTGAAATCTATTTGCCTTCTTCTGTTTTCTGGTTCCATTATTGGCATCACCTCCCACCCATTTCTTCGAGCTAGAAATCTGAGTCGCCCTGGACTGCCCACACATCTAATTGGTTATCAAGTCTTTGAGATTTTACTTTAGAAATGCCCTAATCTGGCTCTTCACTCCTTTCCATTGCTTCTTCTTTAGTTCGGATCTTCTGTTTCTTATCTATGTGGTTGTAATCTTACTCTAACTGGATTTCTGTGGCCACAGGCCCTTATCCTGCTCACTCCCTACCCTTCAGTCTACATTGTCTCTAGAGTGATTTCCGATAAAAGCCAGGTGATTTAATCATTTGACCCTCCTACTTAAAGCCACCCATCAGCTCCCTGCTACCTCCTGGAGAATGTCCGAGGTCTTTAGTGTCCTATGATCCCAAGGTGATTCTGCAGATTCTTTTTCCAACCACTGCCTCCCAGGCTATAGACATACTCACCCTGAATCTGGTGCTCATTCACATCTCTGGGCCTCTGCTTGTCACTTGAAGAGCAAGATCCTTTATTTTCTTCAAGACCCATCCTGAGGGTTGCCTTGTATCTAAAGACTTTCTGTGAGGCTCCAAATTGAGTTAGGTGGCATTTACTCTCTGCTTCCGTATTCTCTTGCCCACTCCTCACATGTGCTCTGCTTATGTGCTTTCCTATTTCAACCCTCAATTCCTTCAAGCCCTGATTGTCTTTATTCTTTTCTATCCTCGTTGCTCAGACTTATGCTTGGAACAAAGTCATGGCTCAATAAGTGATTCTTTGGGTAAAAGAATTTCAAACTCGTTGAAGGGTGGGGTTGTGTATTCATTGTCTCTCTTTTTCCTTCGGTGCTAACTGGTTTTCCTTTTATTCTGTATTCTCTTGTTTAACTAGTTTCCAAACGTAACTCTAGACTGGCTTCTAGCTCCTCATTTTCACATGGTTCAAGTACTGATTTCCTTTATTAAACTTTAATGATAATAGTGACTGCATTTTGGGCATGTCTACATGCACCCTGTATACGATGCTGGTGCTTTATTTGTTCCTGCCACAACTCAACAGCCCAGCAAGGGGGAAGGCAGCCCCCCTTTTTGTTACAGATGACAAAATTCAAGCTCAGCGCTTTTCTACTTTATCACACTAGCCTGTGATTTTTCTACTATAGCCTGTGATTTTTCTACTATATCACACTGCCTCTAAAATGTGTTTTTTATAGCAAGTATAAACAAACTAGGGCAATCTGTGGGATCATTTCTAGTTTCTAACTCTTGCAGAAAGGGATCTCTGCTTTAAAGTTTTTAGCCCCTTCTAGTATATATGCCGTTTTTTTCTTTTGATATACTGTATTATGCTTTAAGTACTTGTCGCTTAAAGAATGTTTTTAAATTGGAATTTAAGACTCATATCTGGAACTACTAAATGCATTCATTGTGCAAAGCAGTTTTGCTCATCAAAGAAAATCTACTGTCCGTGTTTTTTAAAAAAATAAAGAAATCCATTTTCTTTGAGATTTGGTGCTTAGAATTTGCTGATTTTAGAATTTGTAATTCTTTTATTGTCAGGCTAATCTCTCTATAGCAGATATTCTAAATCTCCTAGCTATTGTAGTGACAGCATTCTGTGTTTTCACCTTGTTTTACAGAAGAAATTCTTCTACCTACTTTGAGTCTGCTTTTATTGGGAGAAATATATTCTCCACTGTCAGGGATTGTTGACATCTTTTAAGAGAGATCATTTACCTTTACCTTTTCTCCGTATTGAATTTACAGGAAGAAATAAAGGTACCTGGCTCTCCAAATCTCAGAAATAATCTAAATCTCTTCTTTCTTTCTTTCTTTCTTTCTTTCTTTCTTTCTTTCTTTCTTTCCTTTTCTTTTTTCTTCATGTTTTCTTTTGTTCTATTAAGTCTTTTGGACAGGCTTCCTTATTGTACTTGGACTTGTCAGTCCAAATCACCCAATTTCTCATTCTAGTTATTGAACTAGAGGGAACTGAGACCAGAGCAGTTATCAGTCTTTCCATGTTTTGTTTGATTTTCTAGAAAAAAGGATCCACACAAGAAGTTTACATGTTATCAAAATATCAAACACCCAGTTTGACAAGAAGTGGACTTGTCTTTAAGTGTGGTGTTCCGGTTATTTCTTCAATCGAGAGAATAAAAGAATAAGATAAAAGCAGGCATACTTTGGACCTTCACACCTAAATAAATGTTTCTACTATGATTCTATAAATGGTGGAAAAGAATGGATGTCTTGGGACTGCAGCTTTTGTACTGTATTAATTTGGTACATCTTTGATTAGGTTACATTTCAGTCATCTGAAAATGAGCCTGCTACCTTCTCCCAAACAATGTATGCATCCACGTTTTAGAATATAGAACTAATAATCACTGAGGGCTCTGGTCCATCTGTGGTCCATAGTGTGTAGCATATTTAAAAAATATTTTTTTTAATGTTTATTTATTTTTGAGAGAGAGAGAGAGACAGAGCGTGATGGGCGGGAGGGACAGAGAGACAGGGAAACACAGAATCCAAAGCAGGCTCGTCGTGGGGCTGGAACTCATGGACTGTGAGATCATGACCTCAGCTGAAATCGGACGCTTAACCGACTGAGTTGCCCAGGCGCCCCATGTGTAGTGTTTTTCATTCAAACAACCCAAAAGTTATAAAATTATTTGAAAGATAGTAATAATAGTTAATATTTGCATAGCATGTCAATATATTCATTTTTTTATTCTGTCACTTGAATTACTTTTGAATTTAAGCTAAAATGTGGGTCCCTATTTTAATTTTAAATGCACATTTGTTTTCTATGAATGAAGTTGAACATTTTTTAATATATTTAAGGTCTATTTGAGTTTCCTTTTCTGGGCATTATTTACCCGTATTTATTGCCCCCTTTTAATTAGGTTGTTGGGATTCTCCTTTTGACATCTATGAGCTTTTTACATAGTTACAAAATTAATATTACATTCCTGATGTGAATTGTATAAGTTTTTGTGTATATTTTTGGCTGGTCTTTTGATTTTTATACAGATGAATTAATCAGTTTTCTTTTATTGATTTCTGTTTTTTGTGTCATACTAAGAGAGGTATTTTCTATGGTAAACTTATTTTTAAAATATACCCTAAAAGGGCACCTGGGTGGCTCAGTCACTTATGTGTTTGACTCTTGACTTAAGCTGAGGTCGTGATCTCATGGTTCCTGAGTTCAAACCCCACGTGGGCCTCTGTACTAAGAGTGCAGAGCCTGCTTGGGATTCTCTCTCTCTCTCTGTCTGTCCCTACCCCACTCATGCTTGCTTTCTCTCTCAAAATAAATAAATAAACTTAAAAAAAATATCCTAAGTGCTCTCCATGGTTTCATTTTGTATGTTCAAATTTATTCTCCTCCATTAATAAGTTCTGTAGTTTGATCTATTGAATGTGATGTAGGAATCAAAACTTATTCTTTCTACATGACTATCCATTTTCCTAACAACATTACTCAATTAATTCATCTTTTCTATGTTTTTTTCCTATTCATCTTTTTGTTCCATTGTTTTGTTTTTCTAATTCAGTCATGTTTACTTGAAGCCTATTGACTCTTATGTGCTATTATTTTTTTAACCAGCCAGCTTGCTGAGTTTCTACTATCTTTTGTAATAATTTTTCCAGTTGGGGGCGCTTGGGTGGCTCAGTCTGTTAAGCATCCGACTTCGGTTCAGGTCATGATCTCGTGGTTTGTGAGTCTCAACCCCACATCGGGCTCTGTGCTGACAGCTCAGAGCCTGGAGCCTGCTTCAGATTCTGTGTCTCCCCCCTCTCCCTGCCCACACTCTGTGTCTCTCTGTCTCTCAATAATAAATAAAAAACATTTTAAAAATTTAAAAAAAATTCCAATGTAATAATTTTTCAGTTGGTTTCTTGGAGTTTTCAGCTAAGACATAATATTGTCTTCAAATAAAACACATTTTTCTTGTTTGCTTCTAATTTTTATAATTCTTACTTTTTGTCCCTTTAATTTTTTCTATTTAATTGTTTTGGCTAGTACTATAAGCATTATAAATGCCATTAAAAATGGTGTGGTGAGGGGCGCCTGGGTGGTGCAGTCGGTTGAGCGTCCGACTTCAGCCAGGTCACGATCTCGCGGTCCGGGAGTTCGAGCCCCGTGTCGGGCTCTGGGCTGATGGCTCAGAGCCTGGAGCCTGTTTCCGATTCTGTGTCTCCCTCTCTCTCTGCCCCTCCCCCGTTCATGCTCTGTCTCTCTCTGTCCCAAAAATAAATAAACGTTGAAAAAAAAAAAATGGTGTGGTGATAGTAGAGAAAATCCTTCCTGACTTTAATGGAAATTATTTTAGTGTTTTTCTGATAAGTATTTTTCTGGCTTTTAGTTTGAGAGATAGATATTTTATTATATATTTCCACTTTAATAAGAGATTTTGTTACATATTCCTGTTTTATTAAACAATTTTTATAAATCGTCTTTTTAGCATCTATCCAAACAATTCTGTTTCTTAATGAATCAATTAATGTGATAGATTCAATTAAACTATCCTCGCATTCTTTCAGTAGAAGTTACTGGGCCATATTGCTGGATTTTACTTGTTAATGTTTTATTTAGAATCTTTCACTGGAAATGCACACATGGACACACATGTATGTGCATGTGTAAACATTGGCATTTATTTTCTCTTTTTGTTTGTGTGCATTACTGAATTTTGGTGGGGGATCCCACATATCCGTATTTGTGCTTATTAATGTAATTCCATGTAGTTTAGCATTTGTACCAACTTTTCCATATTTTAATAAAGTATCACTATTTTTAAAATATTTGTTTATTTTTGAGAGAGACAGAGCACGAGTGAGGGAGGGGCACAGAGAGAGGGAGACATAGAATCTGAAGTAGGCTCCAGGCTCTGAGCTGTCAACACAGAGCCCCATGTGGGACTTGAACTCACAAACTGTGAGATCATGACCTGAGCTGTAGTCGGACCCTTAACTGACTGAGCCACCCAGGTGCCTCCATAAAGTATCACTATTAACACTTGCATTAAAATAAGCCAAAATGGGTTGGTAGATCTTCAGTTAGTTCTTACAGGTTTTGACTGTAGTCTTGTCTCATAATGTCTAGGATGCCTGTGTAGTGAATGTAGGTGTTACTTTAATGTGTATTTAAATCTGAAAGATGCCAAAAATATCCTTTATCTCAACCCTTTCCAGATACAAAATACTTAATAACACTGTGTGTACCTACAGATCTATCTATCCATCTATCTGTTATCTATCTATCTATCTATCTATCTATCTATTTATCCTTTCCTAGCACGACATGTGCATTATGTACCGACGAGTAGCACCAAGTCCTGTGAGATGCATGAAGTTACCAGGACACAAGTTGGTGGAGTCCATAGGAAATATGGGAATTTATAGCTTAGGGATACATGAACTTGAGGTAGAATGTATCTATTTTTGGTAGTTTAAAAAATGTTTGCAGTGAAACTGTTTTGCCATCAGTGACCTCACAAAAATGAAAAATGTGTTTAATGAAGTACTGAATTCCCATTTCTTAAGAAAGCTGATGTGAGTGTGTAGCTGGGAGAAAATGTTGACATTTGCATTTGTCATGGTGCCCACGTTGGGGCAGTGTCACTATAACCACGTTAACTCGGAAGCCATAAGTCTGTTGAATAAGCATCAACGTGTTATTTAAAAATTAGTAACTGATTTAAGAAGATTATGTTTGCAAATAATGATTCATTCTGCAGAAAGTATCTTGGATATACTGCCCTGTGAAGCGTGATTTTTCACTTAGATTGAAGGACTGCTCTTCTAAGTGAACTTCACTCATTCTTCTTTATCTTTTTTTTTTTGGTAGGGCTTATAACGGTATAATTTTCATACGGTAAAATCACTCCCTTTAAATGCATAGTTCAATGAATTTTGCAAAATGTATACAGTCATGTAACTATTACTGTAATCGAGATTTAGAATAGTATTTTTACTCCCAAGGTTCAAATACCCTCCCCCTACTTATATTTCTTAGCAACAGTTAATCGGTTGTCTTTCCTTATGGTTTTGGCTTTTTTTAGATTGTAACACTAATGAAATTATATGATATGTTACATTTTTTTGGTGTGGCTTATTTAGCATAAAGCTTTTGCAATTAATTTAGTTTTTTCATGTATCAGTAGTTTGTTCTATTTTACTGTTGAAAATTGCATTCAGTTTTGATTTTGTTTTCTTATACATATAGAAAAATGAAACAACAGCATTTAATGTATTGTTCCAATAGAAGAAGAACTTAGCAAGTGTAAATACCATCAGGGTTTTTGATGGGAAACCAGTTAATTTTAATAACGCTTGAGTTTTTGCATCTAATTCGTGGATATAAGTAAAGCTTTACAAAGTTTATTCTATAGAAGGTAAGTCATACATTATTATAAATGTCACTGTAAGTAAATTCAGTTAAATGGATCATTAAAGATATAGTTACTTCCTTTGCGGTGACAAGACAAATGTAAATTTTGGTAAAGCAGTGTCACAGTACAAATAGTGTTTATTGAATTTAAAAAATGTTTGAAGCCACCATGTGCTTGGACTTGGCTGTGGTGTGCATATGATTCATTTCTGTGTCAGGAAACAATGATATTCTATCAATCACTAAGAAGCTGTAGTGGTCAAAATTACCAAATATTTTTATATATGAAGAATTCGTTTCAGTGGTTACACTTCATGATATATAATGTGAAACGCAGAGAAATACTTGGCATGGCACACAGAATGGTTTCTCTCTTACTGCCTCCCGTCAGTCAGAATTTTAAAATATCTGACTCTTTGAATTAATGATTTGTAAATAATCTAAGTGCCCCCAAAAGTTATCAGCATTTTCTAAATGAGTCTTTTGTGTTTTCTTTTCATTTTGTTTGGAGCATTTGAAGATATTTGAAATGTTTAATAGACAGAGTACCAAAAACTTCATTTTTGTGGTAAGCAAAATTTAAAAACATCTCTAAGCAAAGCAAAGGAAAAAAACTTAAACAGTAAGAGCTCAAACTATGTACTAGATTAATATTTGAAACTTTCTAATTGTCCTTTGGAATATTTCAACTTGAAAGACTCTTTTGATGCAGGTTTTATTTTTAATTGGGTGTATTTAGGTTCAGACTGAAACTGAATGGAATTGAAAAGAACTGCGATTTTGCAGCACGAATATTTGGCAAAATACTAAAAAGAATCATAAAGACACCTTTTATTTTTTATTTTTTAAGCAGGCTGCACACCCAACGTGGAACTTGAACTTAACCCTGAGATCAGGAGCCAGCCTGACAACTGAGCCAGCCAGGTGCCCCATAAAGACACATAACAAATTTTTGTATTACAGAATTTTTTTTGAAGGTAGCTACTTTGAATAAGGCAAAATGAGAACGTATGAAGTTTTCAGCCTGAAATATTTACACTTTTAAATATAAAAGAATTGAAATATTCTTCATGAGGCAAAATTTTGGGAAAAACAGAATTGAGAATATCATCTATTTAGCAAAATTTGTATGTGCCTAGAAGGTATTTCAGCAATTACGGAGTATTTTTTCAATTAAAATTTTTTATGGTCTATAGTGAAGAGTTATTTGAAGATGTCGCAATTTCAAATTTATTAACCATAAAATGGACCATTGAGGAAAATTTCAGGCAATTTTATGAAAAAAGTTAAAAGTAATAATGCTATATAGATGGAAAAAGACATTTTCTTTTAAAAATACCAGCAACATGGGGTGCCTGGGTGGCGCAGTCGGTTAAGTGTCCGACTTCAGCCAGGTCACGATCTCGCGGTCCGTGAGTTCGAGCCCCGCATCAGGCTCTGGGCTGATGGCTCAGAGCCTGGAGCCTGTTTCCGATTCTGTGTCTCCCTCTCTCTCTGCTGCTCCTCCCCCGTTCATGCTCTGCCTCTCTCTGTCCCAAAAATAAATAAACGTTGACAAAAAAAAATTAAAAAAAATAATAATAATAAAAATAAAAAAAAATAAAAATACCAGCAACTTGGTGAAAGAGACAGATATGGCTAAGTGCATGATATAAGTTTGTGAAAATATAATGAAAAGATCATTGTGCTTAGATTATTATTTTATTTTCTGGTAATATAAAAATACAAGTATTGTTTTACAGAAGTAATTTATGTTTCTATTAAAATAGCTTTGGAAAAAATAAATTTTAGATATTCATTCACATAAATAAACCAAATCTAAAAAACAAGTACTTTTGAGGTGACTGGGTGACTCAGTTGGTTAAGTGTCCAACTTCGGCTCAGGTCATGATCTCACGGTTCCTGGGTTTGAGCCCCGCTTAGGACTCTGTGCTGACAGCTCAGAGCCTGGAGCCTGCTTTGGATTCTGTGTCTCCCTCACTCTCTGTCCTTCCCCGACTCGCACTGTGTCTCACAACAATAAATAAATGTTAAAAAAATAAAAAAAAAACAAATACTTTTAAAATTATATATTTGTATTCTTTAGTACCTGTCTTCACTCTCAAAGGAGTCCCAGCATCATCCTATGTTATATTCACCTCATATTGGGATTTTTCATGGCTCTTTGAAATAGGACTTTTTGCCCTACCCCAGACTACCTTAAATTTCCTTAAATCAGACTTTTTATGTAATTTACTTCTTAAGATATTTTCTTCCTTTTTTTGTAAGTAGTCTCTACTCCCTATGTGGGGCTTGAACTCATGACCCCAAGATCTAGGGTCACATGCTCTACCAACTGAATCAGCCAGCCACTGCCCACCCCTGTGCGCTGTAATTTACTTTTTATATTATCTTCTAAAGTAGATTGACGGAGTTCAGGAAAAAAATTATCCCACAATTTTTGTTGTTAATATAAATATTAAAATAAATATTTAGTGATTTATATAACCCTTTTTTGGTATCCCTTTAATTGCACAGAAACCTTGAAATGGAAGTGACTTGAGTTTTTATTGACCTGTGATTGTTCTAGATATTTGTATTGTCCTCACTTTAGAGACAAGAAGACAGAGGATCTTAGAACCTAGAGAGACTCCTAGTATATGGGAGGGCTGGGCTCTTACACTTGTCCTTTAATTCCAAAACCCATGTTCTTCCTTCAGCTTTACTCTGATTTTAATTTGTAACAGTGAGAAGAGAATCGACATCTAATGAGCAACCATGCACCCAATGCTGTGTTTGGTATTTTCACCTACATTAGTTTATTTAATCTGTGCAACACAGCAAGTTAGATGTTTTTATTCCTACTTTATAGGTAGAGAAATTGAAGCCCAGAAAAGTTGAATAAATTGTTAAAAGTCACACACTTTATAAATAGTGAAGCGGGAATTTATAGATAATAGTTTTGACCATAGTAGTCTATATTTAATAAAAAGGCAAAAACTTGGAGCTAAATTGTAAAGCGTTACATTTAGATGATTAAGATCTTAACAGTCATGGTTGACTTCACGTTGAGACGCAAACCATTTTTGTGCTGTTTAAGAACACACCATTATTATCCGGGACTGTTATCCTGGATTATCCAAGAATTTACCTCCTTTGCTAGAATAAGTACCAAAAATGATTCTTGTTACTTGAGGGGTCATGACCCACTGGCGTTGGAGATCACCTGAGAGCCATGCCCCAAGCCCAGACATTTGATAATATTAAAACTGATTCAGAGTTTTCTATAGAACGGTGTCACATTAATCTGAATTTAAAAGTGTTTCTAGCCGATCAGTCGTTGCTTAGGGGTGGGATGGGGGTGGGAGAGGTGGAATTACTAAGGGGTTTGAGGAAACTTTTGGGGGATGATGGGGACTTATCTGATGAAGGGACTCTCAGGGCTGGCTTTTAACCTATGCTTCATCTTCCTTCGGGACCTGGCATGTAGTGTCCTTCCTTGGTCCCCTCACTATCCCTCCCCCAACTAGAGCAACTCTGACATCACCTATTTTATACATTGTATTTTGCATCAGCTTTGCAGTGAAGAATAAGCTCTGTGGTTAAAAACAAATTTGGAAACATCACAGCTGGCACTGAAACGTTATATAATTGTAGCTATCACTGTATGATGAGCTCTCACTACCACCTTACTGCCTGTTTAAACCCATCTTAACGGGACCAGTTGTTTCCTTCTATGTGGATGAAATTGAGGTCAAGTTCTGTGACACTTTTGGTTAATATTAGGAAATGAAAAGATCTTTTAGTTACTCTAGTTTTAGTTAATAAAGATCCAGTGTCACAATTGTCATCTTTGAAAGGACAGCTCTTTCCTCTCCCAGCATGGGTCCAGGTTGGGCTGGGAGCCTACAGTCGGAAAGCTCCCCACTTACGAGATTCTCCTTCCCCATTCATTAGGCTGACTTGGGCTCTTCCAGGGTTGAACCTGGAGGAGATGGGAGAGATGTGGGACAGAAAAGTTCTTAGCTGACAGATATTGAAAGCTGCCATTGGCATTTTGGAGCAAACCTGGTGTTCATTTGATATGTACTGCTCTAGCCAAATTGGTAGAAGCCATGTTGATTGGTCACCGCCTTGTTTTGGTTGTTTGGTGGGCGTGCCATCTGTTGTTAAATCTTTGGAATATGACATGTGTTTTGGGGTTTGTACTGAAGCTGGTTCTCTTCTTGGGCACTTCCCTGAGTTCTTAAGCCCTCTTCTGTCTTTTTCTCTCTCTCTGTCTCTGTGTCTGTTTCTCTCTCTGTCCCTCTCCCTCCCACCCTCCCTCTCTCTCTCTCTTACACACACACACACACACACACACACACACGCAGCACATTGCACATCCCAAGGGATTTATCACCTGCTTCTTCTAAGGGGATCATTTCAGCCCTACAAGGGTACTTCTTGTACAGGATTTTTGACGACCCCATGATGGCTGTCTCGTGGGCCTGAACTGAATCCATGGAATCCATAGGAAACACCTTCATGTTCTTTGCAGATCACGTTCAATACGGTAATCTCCTTTCACTGTTCAAGCAGCTCAGCTGGCCAGTTACCATCTCTCACTTTTTAAATTGTTTTCCCCAAATTTCTAGAGGATACTCTTTGACAGTGCTATTGAAGGGCCATTTCCTGGGCTTGAGGTGAAAGCCAAGCCCCTCATCTCTTGAAACCCCTTCCTGGTCTCCCAACCCCACTGTTTTATAACCTCAGTGTTGATGAGGGGTTAAGAGTGTGCAAAACTGGTTTTTGTTAGCGTCATTTAAAAATTCTGTGTGTAGTTTTCTTCTAGAATGTGGAGACATTAACACCTAATTTTTACCACCTCAACAGAAATGGGAAATGATATGGGTACATTTTATCATCCTCTTATATAACAAGGATACTTAGCATATAATTGTCCTTCAATAAATGGATAACTTCAGCTAAAGTGAGTCTTAGGATCCTATCAGGAATCAGTAAATATTCTCCTTATTACTAAAAGATTGTTTATAAATATCTTTTGTTTTCTCATCAAAGAATTTCAACATCAATTTTGTGTTATATATTATATTGATGGAAAGCATTCATAAATACTTTATTATAAAGCCACACGTATTAAGTCATTTATTTTACAAATACTAAAGTTTGAGTAGGAATTAGATGTATTTCTGCTTTCAATCCATGGAGAAGATTCATATCCATGCGTTCCAACCTTATATCTTAATTCTTTCCTTGTATCACTATCACTTTATGTTATATTTTATTCTATCAGTCTTTTGTGATATATTGAAAGAAATGCCATCATTCTCATTTTACAGATACGGGTATTGAAGAAAAGGCATCTTCTCTTAAGTAATGTTCCCGTGCTGTACTCTTACCTTCCTATTTCTTTGTTTCCCTTCCTTATCGGTTCCCTTAGCTCTGTCCCCAACACACACACTCACACATGCACATGCACACACACAACTATTTATAATTTAGTATGACTTCATTTAAATGTTAATTGCTCCCAAAGTACTGTATCTTGTATAATGTAATAGTGTCTTGGGCTTAAAGAATTTACAACATTTTCCAATATCAGAAAGTTAGATGGGGAAGAGATTTGGGGAATATTATGAAAGATCCTCCTTGCACAGGCTTAAGGATACTCAAAGTTAGATGTTCAGCCTTCCTTTACCTTTTTGTACAAATTCTTGTGACATACATTTTAAATAAAAAATAGTATTCTTAGCTACATAGTCTCTTTCTTATTCTTGTTCTAATTTCATTTATTTATTTATTTTAATAAATTATATATATTTTTGTGAGACACATGAATAATTTCTTTTCTGGAACAGCTCATCATATAAATAAACATAAGTTTTAGGAACACTTGTTTTTTGACTTCCTGAGAAACTTCCTCACTGGCTTAGAGTTTTCTAGGTTAAATTAGGTCCCTTGGAGGATACAGCTCATATTTTTTGCTCCTATTCATTCCTATGTATCTTATTTTTCAGTGACTAGAGGGGTAATAACAGGGAGACAATGAGTGATTCCTGCCTCTAACATATTTTTCAGGATGTCATTTTTTAAGAGTTGACGCAAATGGTAGGGATACATGGTTTTCTTCAATTTTTTTTCAGTATTCACGTAGGTACTCAGTAGACTGAATCTATACAAATGAGCCTATCAGAAGTAAGACACCATGAATGACAGATCCGCTTCTCTGATTACTAAATTCACTTCAGTGATTTTATGTATACTTTTAAATAAGTGTCTGAGGCATGTTTTGAAGTCAGCAAGGAAACGTGCTAATTGCTTCCATTGCTGAGTTTACAGATAAGATGAGACATATTCCATTAACCCAGAGTGAGACATGGCTCTGAGTTGCCTATGCAAAGTGAGAAGCTGAGATTGTTTTGAAATCTAGAATAACCCACAGGTCATTTTGCTGCGTTGGTGTGCTGGTGTTGGTTAGCTGATTGAGTTTTTTCTGCTCACTCAGTTGTGAAGGACCTTCATTCTGCCTGTGTATGAGAACTTGACTGTGTTCGCACCCAAAAGTGTGGCAGCAAAGTAATCATTCCCTTTGGTAATCATGTACAAGGAGAGGGGAAGGCTTCTGATCTTTGTAGTTCTGTCAATGAGTTTTCTAGGTAATTATGTCTTTCTTTTTTTTTTCCTGATATTTTTACTTCACAATAATGGGAATGCTTGGACTATCTTCCTGGGTTGGGCAAGTTGCCAAAGAACAATATTATTGTCAATCATGTTGGCTTTTAGTACCTAGATGTCTTAACAAAAATTTGATTTGGCACTATAGCTTAGAGAACGATGTAGCCATATTCACACTCATTATGGTATTACTTTGTTATTAAATATTTTTAATTTTTTTTAATTTTTTTTAACGTTTATTTATTTTTGAGACAGAGACAGAGCATGAATGGGGGAGGGTCAGAGAGAGGGAGACACAGAATCTGAAACAGGCTCCAGGCTCCGAGCTGTCAGCACAGAGCCCGAGGCGGGGCTCGAACTCACGAACCACGAGATCGTGACCTGAGCCGAAGTCGGCCGCTTAACCGACTGAGCCACCCAGGCGCCCCTGTTATTATATTTTTACTTATATAGTTGTTTCCCACAGAAAAGTACATACTCCTTGGAGATACCTCTTTTTTTTCTGATTGTCTGTCTTTGTTTGGCCTTGCAGAGTGCCAGAAACACAAGAGATATACAAAAACATCATTACTGACAGTTTCAACCTGATAAGTGTGAAAGAAGATTTAAAGCAGGTGTTTTTCTTTTCCACTACCTAGGTTTTTCAGAATTCCTTGATCACTGTATTCAGGAATCATTATCATTGTCACCAACATTGTGTCATTACACTTGCCCTTTATTGATCTGTTATCAAGTATCAGTCTCTGCTCAGCATTTTTTATACATAAGCTCATTTAATTTACAAAACGACCTTATGTGGCATTAGCCACGTTTCCATTTTACAAATAAAGAAATTGAAGTTCGGAGAAGTTAAGCAATTTGTCCAAGTGTCACACTGCAAATGTAGCAGAATCAAGATGCAAACTAAGGTCCGAGCCACTGGGTAGTTTGGTAGAAGGCACCTTCCTCCACTCAAATTTCTGATTGTAGAATAAGTTTTTTATTTGTTCATTTCTTAATTCCTGTAATTCCATCCCGTGCTATTTGCTTAGTTACCTCCTCCTTGGACATATTTTATATATTGAAAAGAGAAAGAAGGTTGTCTGAGTTAGGGTGACTGAAGAATTAAAGGTAACAGATCTAAACTTATATGTTAACAGACCTAGGAGATTCGTTTCCTTCTAAGTAGTTCTCAGCCCTGGCTGCAAAACAGAATTGCCTCGTGAGCAACTGAAAAGTGCAGATTGCCAGGCTCTGTCCCGGAGCTGCTGGATCAGCATGTCTGATTCAGGAGGGACCCGGGCATCTGATTAAAAAGAAACAGATGCCGGGGCACCTGGGTGGCGCAGTCGGTTGAGCGTCCGACTTCAGCCAGGTCACGATCTCGCGGTCCGTGAGTTCGAGCCCCGCGTCGGGCTCTGGGCTGATGGCTCGGAGCCTGGAGCCTGTTTCCGATTCTGTGTCTCCCTCTCTCTCTGCCCCTCCCCCGTTCATGCTCTGTCTCTCTCTGTCCCAAAAATAAATAAATGTTGAAAAAAAAAATTTTTTTAAAGAAACAGATGCCGTCGTGTGTGTGTTATGTGCAGCCGGGGTGGAAAATCATGGCTTGGATCCGTGAGATGGGGCTTTGAAACTATTTCCTTCTGGGCGATGGACCATCATCAATGCGAGTGGTGGTGCCTTGAGCGATACGTTCCTGGACAGCTCGTTTTTCCCAGTTCTTTTGTTCTATAAGTATTTGTTGAGTATCTACTATGTGCCCAACAACATGTGGGAACTTCTACTTCTCCAAGTGTAAAAAGAAGGAAATAGTTAAATCGATTGAACTGTTTTAGTTTTCTTTTTAATTAAAAATTATGAAGTAGATATACTATGTCTATAGCTCACTCAGCTTCTCATTTTTTATTTAGTTCTGTGCTCAGTTTGTGAATGTTGTAGAGATAAAGGATTTAGACATGAGAAAGAGAAAAACACAAACTCTATGTGGACATACGTATCATGGAAGAAGAGCACACTCATTAACATAAACTCTTTACAGGGTACGATTTGTGAGAAAATGATAGAACATTTAGACCAATATTTAAATGAATTCACCTAAGGACAAAGAATTGCATATATAATACATAGCTATGACTCTCTTGATCACTGCATATTCTATATATTTATATATATTCTATATACTCATCTTTTATTCATCCGCAAGAAAATAATGCCTTTGCCTCCCCAGGATTTGTGTGAGCAAATTCTGGGCATCTGTGTTTGTCAGGTTTGGTGCCCCAAAGTGCCCACAGGTGACTTTATTACTCTTTGGTAGGTGCCAGGATGTAGCACCAGTGTGTTATGCTGCCCTTCTGTTTCCCTCTCGTCACCATAGTGACACCTCAATGACCCCTGCCCCTCAACACCCCTGCTTCCTTCCACCCCCACTGTCTCATTCTCTTTCTTCTCTCTTCTGTGGCTGAAAGAAAGAAAGGAAGGAAGAGAGACTTGGAGCAGGTACCCAAGATTTGTGATGTTCCCTCCTTACTCTCTGTGGCTTCCTCTAGGCTCTGTACTGACATAAAATGGGCTTCTTCCTTTAGTTCAGCAGTGTTTTGACATTTCCATCTGACCGTAGTTCTAGGCTTTAGAAAACAAATAGAAAGTATTTCGAAGGATTTTATTTTCTATATATTTCCAAATACGTTTGAACAGAGTAATGTTTAAAAACAAATATAGTGGTTTTCTAAAAAAAAAAACAAAACAAAAACAAAAAAGCCAAAAAAACCTCTGAATGATTCTATAAAGAATTAAGTTTATATAGTTCTTTTGGCAAGTTCATAAATCTCAGTATTTCCTCTACCTTTAGGGAAATGGAAAAAAATCCTGGATGAGCCAGCTAGTAGTCAAGGATTTACTTTAAAAGCTTTAATTTGTGCCTCCTTCAAATTTTTAAGGAACGGTGATTTTTTTTTTTTATGTTCTCCATCTTAAGAACAAAATTAATGCTGAATCTTCGTATTTTAGTAAGTTGAATTTCCCATTTTGTCTTTTTTATTTAAATTCGAGTTAGTTCACATACAGTGCAATATCGGTTTCAGGAGTAGAATTCAGTGATTCATCACTTACATACAACACCCAGTGCTCATCACAAGTGCCCTGCTTAATACCTATCACCCATCTGGCCCATCCCCACCCACCTCCCTCTATCAACCCTCAATTTGTTCTCTATCTTTAAGAGTCTCTCATGGTTTTTTCCCTCTCTCTTTTTCTCCCCTTCCCATATGTTCATCTGTTTTGTTTCTTAAATTCCACATATGAGTGAAATCATGTGGTATTTCTTACTCTGACTGACTTATTTTGCTTAGCATAATACATTCTAGCTCTATCCATGTCATTGCAAATGACAAGAGTTCATTCTTTTAGATGGCTGAGTAATATTCC
Organism: Herpailurus yagouaroundi; assembly: GCF_014898765.1. Classification (NCBI taxonomy): domain Eukaryota; kingdom Metazoa; phylum Chordata; class Mammalia; order Carnivora; family Felidae; genus Herpailurus; species Herpailurus yagouaroundi. The sequence continues at coordinate 22,819,868 of NW_024412400.1, read as the reverse complement.
AGTGTGTGTGTGTGTGTGTGTGTGCGCGCGCGTGTGCGTGTACCACATCTTTTTTACCCATTCATCACTCAGTGGACATTTGGGCTCTCTCCATAGCTTGGCTGTTGTTGATAGTGCTGCTGTAAACATTGAGATGCATGTATCTCTTCATCTGTATTTTTGTATGTTTTGGGTAGATACTTAGCAGTGCAATTGCTGGGTCATAGGGTAGTTCTACTTTTAACTTTTTGAGGAACCTCCATACTGTTCTCCACAGTGGCTGCACCAGTTTGCTTTCTCACAACAGTGCAGGAAGGTTCCCCTTTCTCTGCATTCTCACCAACACCTATTGTTTCCTGTGTTGTTAATTTTAGCCATTCCGACAAGTGGAATCTTGTCATGGATTTGATTTGTATTTCCCTGATGATGAGTGATGTTGAGCATCTTTTCATGTATCTTGTTAGCCATCTGGATATCCTCTTTGGAAAAATGCCTATTTGTGTCTTCTGCCCATTTCTTAACTGGGTTATTTGTTTTTTGGGTATTGAGTTTGATAAGTTTTTTTATAGATTTTGGATACTAACCCTTTATCTGGTATGTCATTTGCAAATATATTCTCCCATTCTGTAGGCTACCTTGAAGTTTTGTTGTTTCCTTCACTGTGCAGAAACTTTTTATTTTGATGAAGTTCTCAATAGTTCATTTTTCCCATTGTGTCTTAAAGCATGTTCCTCATACTTGCCTGACATCCACCCCATGCTTTAGAATGTGATTAATAAAAATATATTCACTATCTCAAGGAGGTGATGTCTAGCATAAGGGATGGATATGAATGTTATTTCCACCCATAAAGTCTAGAGAATGTTATAATGGAGAGATGTATAAAATTTGAATTTTTTGATTTCTGTATAGTAAAAACTTTGTGCATGTTTTCTTTAAGAAAAGGAATTTTGAGTCTACCCATAATTGTTGTTTCTATTAGTAGAAAATATTGCAAAGGAATGAAAGAAATGTGCTAATGTTACCCTTTTGAATTAAACACCAGTCATTTTGTTTTATTATGTAGAGTCTTTGACCAATTAGTGAAACTATAGTATAATCTTTTTTTTTTTTTTTTTTTTAGTGATGACTTTGGCTTCCTCACCCTAGATGAAGTGTCATGAGTTTCAATGGACACTATCACACCTGAATACTTTCTGAGTCCAAACATTTGATAGTGAATTAGCCTGGTCTAAATATAGTAATCCAGAAACACTCTAATTATATTTAGTCAAACACATATACACTAAAGAAGTGGTTTGAAACATGTACACTATTTTATTTTATGAGTCACACTTTTTCTGTACTCATTCTTTTATTTTATATTGGTCCATAAAATTTCAGTGAATATGTTATACCTTATGTGACTCTAAATAACTGAGATGCTATTTTATGGAAATATCTTTATAAGCTTCATGAAAACATAAAGACGATTTTTTTTTGCACACTTCCTAGTATGTTTCCTTTGGAAATGCTATAATATCACCTTTTCATAACTTCTAAAATGAAATTTGGTTTGTCATTTTGATTCTTCTGATGATCATATATTTATCCAATTAAATATAAAGGCTGAATGTAAACTAGTTCTCCTAATACCCTCTATGACATTTCAGAGGGGAAAGAAATCTGTGAGCTATTTATATTTACATTTGAATTCAAGTTCCAGTACTCATTCTGTATTCAGCCTTCACATTAGACATTTTCTTCAACTAATAAATTTCCAGCAGCTGTGTGGGAGTATAGGATCAATTTAGCTACATTAACTTGTTTAGAAATAATGCTACCTTGGGACACCTGGGTGGCTCAGTCGGTTAGGTGTCCGACTTTGGCTCAGGTCCTGATCTCATAGTCCATAAGTTTGAGCCCCGTGTCAGGCTCTGTGCTGACAGCTCAGAGCCTGGAGCCTGCTTCTGATTCTGTATCTCCCTCTCTCTCTGCCCCTCCCCTGCTCAAGCTCTGTCTCTCTCTGTCTCAAAAATAAATAAAAACATTAAAAAAAACTTTAGAAATAATGCTTCCTGAAATCTAAAATTCCAAATTATGACGTCAATACTTTCCTCTGGACTTATTTTTTATTATTAGAATTTTCTCAGAATATGTATGCTGCTAAGTTTAGGGTGAAATATTTGTTCACCTCTTGTCCTTTAATGTTTCAGTCTGGTTTCACTCTCATGTAGACTCAGAAAGCCTTTTTTTGGTTAAGTTCTGAAAGAGACCTGAAGAATTCTTTTGTTTCAACTTCTGATTTCAACATAAGGAAATGGAGCTAGAAAGTCAACATGGGGCACCTGGGTGGCTCAGTTGGTTTGGTGTCCGACTTCAGCTCAGGTCATGATCTCATGGTTCGTGGGTTCGAACCCCGCATCGGGCTCTGTGCTGATAGCTCAGAGCCTGCAGCCTGCTTCGGATTCTGTCTCCGGCCCTCTCTGCCCCTCACCCACTTGTGCTCTGTCTCTCTGTCTCTAAAATAAATAAACATAAAAAGAAAGAAAGAAAGAAAGAAAGAAAGAAAGAAAGAAAGAAAGAAAGAA